>NC_061853.1:28358821-28361321 GCF_019202785.1 Penaeus chinensis
TACTTTTTCTTCCACTTCTTCACATATTTCTCCTTATTTCTCTACTTTCTTTCCTTCTTCTTCTTCTTCTTCCTTCTACTCCTCCTCCTCCTCCTCCTCCTCCTCCTCCTTCTCCTCCTCCTCCTCCTCCTCCTCCTCCTCCTTTTCCTCATCTTCCTCCTCTTCCTCCTCCTCCTCCTCCTCCTCCTCCTCTTCCTTCTCCTCCTCCTCCTCCTCCTCCTCCTTTTCCTCATTCTCCTCCACCTCCTCTTTCTCCTTCTGCTTCTCCTATTTCTCCTTCTCCTCCTCCTCGTCCTCCGCCTCCTTCTCTTCCTCCTCCTCCCATTTTTCAACGGACGTTTGTGTTATTTTCGTCCCTCCCTATTGTATACATGTGCGTGTACGCCACCTTATACCTGGCACCTATATATTCCACACGCAAACTCATAAAAAATCACCCATATTTGACTCCATAGTTTACGAAACCTGACTCCTAGAACAGCAACATACAAGGATTTACGTTATATCACCAGAACACACACATACCCTGGCGTTATCTGAGGCTGAGAAGAACATTATAGGTGCATCTTATCGTCTTGGTCTCCTTGCATGCGAGATCACGCCACATGTTGGGGTATGTAATAACCCGCTTAGATGGAGGTGAAGGCAGTGACGGAGAAAGAAAATGGGAAGAGGGAGAGATAGAGCACGTAGAGAGAGAGGAGAGGAGAGACTTATGGAAATAGGTCAGGGGTTTGGGAGCTGGGGTGGGTCGTGAGAGGAGGAGGAAGAGGAGAGAGATTGATTTTTGGGGTTAATAGTGGAAGAATTTGAAATTGGTTGGGGATAGGGGAGTGTGTTTGTGAGAGAGAGAGAGAGAGAAAGAGAGAGAGAGAGAGAGAGAGAGAGAGAGAGAGAGAGAGAGAGAGAGAGAGAGAGAGAGAGAGAGAGAGAGAGAGAGAGAGAGAGAGAGAAAGAAAGAGAGAGAGATTAATGGAGAGAGAGATTGGTAGAGAGAGAGAGACAGACAGACAGACAGACAAGCAAACAGAAAGACTGACACAGAGACAGAGACAGACAGACAGACAGACAAACAAACAGAAAGACAGAGAGACAGAGACAGACAAAGAACAGGCTGACTGAGAGAGATAGAAAAAAAACGAGGCAGGCGTAAAGAGAGAGGCATAAACAAGCCCCAGTAAATACCAAAAAGAGGAAGAGAATAGAGTTAGGTGTCCGGGGGAAGGCACAGAACGAGTGGGTTAGCAAGATTTAACTAGAATGTTCACCTTCATTATATGATTTTAATTTTCGCAGTTGATTGAAACAGGGAACTGCACTTAAACACGGCGACTTGGAACGAAAAAGTTACGTTCTTTAGGCTCGTAACTCTCAGATGTGAAGCTTGAAAAAGGAGGAAGATCGGGAAAGTAAGATGATTAATTGCCTCTTTCTCATCTATATATCTCTCTTCTCTATCCTTATTTTTTATTTGTCTGCCTCAACACACACGCGTACATAAATAGAGAGAGAGAGAGAGATAGATAGATAGATAGAGAGAGAGAGAGAGAGAGAGAGAGAGAGAGAGAGAGAGAGAGAGAGAGAGAGAGAGAGAGAGAGAGAAGAGCGAGAATAAGAGAAAGAGAGAAGAGCGGGAATAAGAGAAAGAGAGAGTAGGGGAATGAGAGAGAGAAAGGGAATGAGAGAGAGAAAGACAGAGAGAGAGGGGGGGGGAGAGAGAGAGACAAACAGGGAAAGAAATGAGAGTGGGGAGAAGTTAAAAAAAAAAAAAAAAAAAAAAAAAAAAAAAAACGAAAAGGCAATATACGAACTTAAAATCTGAAGAAAAAAAAATCCCAAAACATTCTAAAATCCTTTACGTCCGTTTCCCACGCTCAATATTCGGGACATGTTTACAACCTCTCTTAAGTGTTCAGGGAAAAAGAGAGCGTACTTTGCCATGCAAGGCTTTAAGGCATCGATCGCAAGCAGCTCGGTCGGGGAAGAAATAAGCTCATAATATGCGTTCGGCGAAAAGAGATAAAGAGAAGCTATGATAATTCATTCATGAAATTCATACTGTATAGTTTGGAAACTGTCCTTTGTGAATCAATGATGAACTTACTTATATAGATGGAGAGGGTGGTAGATAGACAGATAGATAGTTAGGTAGGTAAGTAGGTAGGTAGGTAGGTAAGTAGGTACGTAAGTAGGTACGTAAGCAGGCAGGTAGGTAGACAGATAGTTAGAGATATGCGTATATACAAATTTACAAGTACAGATATTGAGTTTATTATAATATTGAGACTGTATATATACACACATACACACACACATGTGTATATATGTATGTGTGTATATATATACATATAGATATACACATGAATATGCATCTAAATAGATAGATCGATAGATAGATAGATAGATAGATAGATATAGATATAGATATGCATATATATATATATATATATATATATATATATATATATTTATATATATATATATATATACATATATCATA
>NC_061853.1:28476321-28478821 GCF_019202785.1 Penaeus chinensis
GCTCGTCGGGCCGTCGTGGATTAGGGCTCTTGACATCAAAAGAGAGATAGAGAGTGAGTGAGAGAATGTGGATGTGCGTTTCTTTAACTCAGGGTATTTATGTGGGAATAGTATGTATATGTGTGTGTGTGTAAATAAAACACACACACATACATATACACATACAAATGTGTGTGTGTGTGTGTGTGTGTGTGTGTGTGTGTGTGTGTGTGTGTGTGTGTGTGTGTGTTTATGGATACATTTAGAGATGTATAGATATTTACACGTAGATATTTGTCGGTTCATCCATTCATTAGTCTATCATGCTTATGTTTTTCCGTAATAAAGAGAAGCCCTGAATTTCAACCTAATTAAAATGGAGAATCAATCATTCTTAGGCCATTATTCCCCGAAAAAAATAACTGAGAAACCTTTGTACATGTAGACATACACATTATACACACACACATGAACACGTTTTTTTCTTTCCTTTATTCCATTTTTCTTTTCTTTTCTTACTTTCGATCTTTCTTTCTTTTTTTCTCTTTATATATACTATATATATACATATATATATATATATGTATACATATTCATTCTTTCTTTCTTTCTTTTTTTTTGCTCGCAGTTCCATCTAAGTAGGAATGCTATCTCTGCCGTTTGTTTAGTAGGAGTAAACTTCCACCAGACATATCCTGTATCTGCCGTGAAATACCAGTTGATCTGATAAATGCCTTCTGTAGAAACCACTGTCCTGCTGCCACCAGCTTCACCGTAACCCTGACACAGGGAGCTCATAGGGTCCCATCCTTGATCCCCAGGGTGCAGTTTAACGTCCTGCTCAGGAAAAAAAAAAAAAAAAAAAAAAAAAAAAAAAATATATATATATATATATATATATATATATATATATATATATATATTCTTACGTGAATATTATATATATACTCACGTGAAAAAAAAAATATATATATATATATAATCAGGTCTGTTTCATAACATATTTTCGAGAACTCCTATCATAAAAAAAACAAAATGAAGGACAAACTCGAATATCACAACATATCAAGACATTCACATTATTAATGAGTAATACCCTGCAGCAAATACCTTCACACAAAATCTTCCATAAATCAAAGGGCTCTTACACGATAAAATGTACAATGTAAACACAATATTTTACCAGAATGCAACGACACCGACGCGCTCTATACCTGGAGTCACTAAGCGAACGTTAACAGCATGTATAATTGCTTCGAAATCTTTACTCGAAGCTTTGAAGTTTCGCCGTGTGGTCTCATTAACAGGCGGGATTATTTATTTTCCGGGACCTGATTTCTCATTTCAGTTTCGAATAAAGTCTGTTCCGTTTTAACATATTGCAACTCGTCAACCTTCTCTTGGTATACGGAAGGGGAGATTCCGCTTTTCCTTCCTCTCAACCTCCCCCCCACCGCACCCTTTTTCTTTTTCTTCTTCTTCTTTTCTTAGTGCTAAATTATCGAGACTTTAGATAACCCGATATATTATTTCATATTCGTGATTCTATTTTTTTGTTTATTTTCTTTTTGTTTTCTATTTCCCTGTTTATGATAAGGGTCCCTGACATTTGATGAGCTAAATATTTTGGCGGGGAGCTCGAATGCAGATGCAATTTAATGGCTTCATTAATTATTCGTATATTACACAGAGGATAACAATGCTCTTTCCAAATTAAAGTTATTTATGTTTCTGACAACGGACTCATTATGTTTTAGCAGGAATAATATATACAGTGAGCCGTATTTTCTTCTTACATGATTTATGACTAGAGTTATTTTGAAATAACAGTAACTTTATCATTATATATATATATATATATATGTGTGTGTGTGTGTGTGTGTGTGTGAGTGTATGTATATTCATACATATATATATATATGATTATATATTTTTTCTTATCTTTAATCTAATTTTATATTTTTCCTCTCTTTTTTTCTAGGTATACATATATATATATATATATATATATATATATATATATATATATATATATTTGTGAGTGTGAGTGTGTGTGTGTGTATGTCTTTCCATGACCATATTTTTTATGTTTTTTATTTGTTTTTGTTTTGTTTCTGCTGTATGAGAGTTACAGAGTACCCAGTTTAACACATGACATGGTTATATTTCCCAAGCTACTCTACGTGGCTTGACTTTAATTCCATTTGCAATGCACCTGCCTTATTCTTCAAAGTACAGTACAGCCAGATGAAAAAAATATCGTTACCTTTACTTGTGTTCAATGAGAAGCTGAACGTTTCTCTCTGCTAACACCGGATTATGGTGCTAACTACCTCGCCTTGCTATTCCAAACCACTTCGTCGAATTTTCAAATTAGTTTGGGCAAAGGATAACGATACTTATTTTTCAGACTGTGCATCCAGAAGACCCAGCATACATGATATATTCAGGCTAGAATACTATGAGTGGCTTATATACGTTATGTTAATCTTCTTGCACAAACAAGACCATCCATTTAAAC
>NC_061853.1:28486321-28488821 GCF_019202785.1 Penaeus chinensis
ACAATTTTTCATCGACATCAAAACGAGCCGAATTGTAACGCTGCTTTCAAGTTCTTCTGGTTTCGTAATTCAAGTTAATTAAGCTTTTTTTAAGCTTTTTTTTTTCCTTTCTTTCCTCCTTGGCATAAATGGAAATAAATGGATTGAATAGGAACAAAAGTACCGCATTTATACATCCAGGAAAGTGGAGAGGAACACTATTTTATAATCAGGCTTGTTATAACTGGGGCCTTTGCATAATATCTTCGCCAAAGACTTACCCTGACACAACTTGGCCATTACCCAGGCTATCTCCGAGGTCAAGGCCGAAGGTGCACACGCACTCATGAACCCACGTACATACATATACGTACATGAAAACATGAACACGATCCACACAACTACAAACGAACAAACCAATTTTTTAAAAAGCACAAACATATTCATGCACAACCACATAAAGTAAACCCACAAACAAGTAAACTCAAAACACACACATAAAGATACAACTATATATAACAAAAAACGCACAGACAACCTTATAGAAATCCACATACATCCACAAACAGATCCATACACAACTAAGAGCTAATTAAACCTACACACAACCGCAAACACATGCAGCCACAAACATACAAACCCACATAACAATAACATATAAGAAAATCTACAAAAACAATCCCATGCATAGCCACTAACAAGTAAATCCACAAGCAACCGCAATAAAAAATAAAAAAAATCCGCACTCAACCACAACCAGATACACCCACACACAACCACAATCAAATTATCCACAAGCAAAAACAAACACAAATGCCAAAACAAGTCCACAAGCAACTCATAAACAAACAAACAACCCCTCAAACGACCACCAACAACCACTAACTACCCCTACCACCCACTAACAACCACTAACTACCACCCACTAACAACCACTAACAACCACTAACCCACTAACAACCACTTCTTACCCACTTAACAACCATTCAGCCCTGCCTGGACCACAATTAACCGCAGATTCTGACCTGCCAGGCGATATTGCGCTCGTGGATTACCAGCCAATGACTCGTTAGTTTGGTGAAGGACCTTGTTAGTGCGTGAGTTCGGTCGGACTAACTCTGAGAGGAGAGACTTGGGGGCTAGCCTAGTGGGGAGAAGGAGGGGGGGAGGGAGGGAAGGAAGGGGTGGGTGGGGAGAGGGGAGGAGAGGGAGGTGGGTGAGGAGAGGGGAGGAGAGGGAAGTGGGTAATGATAGGGGGGAAGGGGTGGGGAGAGGGAGGGAGGGAGGGAGGGAAGGAAAGGGAGGTGGGTGAGGATAGGGGGGAAGGGGTGGGGAGAGGGAAGGAAGGGGTGGGGAAAGGGAAGGAGAGGAGAGGTGAGGAGAGGTGAGGAGAGGGAGGTGGGTGAGGATAGGGGGGAGGGGTAGTGTTGCTGTTGTCATTCATAGTATCATTATCTGCAGCCTATTATTATCATTTTTGTTAATTTATTATCTTTTTTGTTATCATCGTTTTAAATTACCATCGTAGTTACAGTGCGTTTTATTTTCATCATCTCTTATTACGTATTTTATCTCTTTCCTTTTCTTGCTGACTTCTCATCTGGAGTTTTTCGAGTGGCCGAGGTCTCAGTTGCCAACTAGATGAACAATTTTGTTTTGTTATATTTATATAATTTGTATCTTAATTCCCTCACTTCCTTAACCTTAGAATATGTCATATATGTATATATACATATATACATATGAATATACAGATATATACATACACGCATAAATGTATGAGTGTATATATATATTTATATATGTGTGTGTATATATATATATATATATATATATATATATATATGAGTGTGTGTGTGTGTGTGTGTGTGTGTGTGTGTGTGTGTGTGTGTGTTTGTTTGTACATATGTGTGTGTGTGTGTGTATATGTATATATATATACATTCATGTATGTATATATATGTATATATGTATATATATATATATATATATGTATGTATATATGTAGATAGGCATATTTGTTTATCTATTTATTTATTTGTCTATTCATCTGATTTTATATTTGTTCTTTTTCTCTTTTTTCTTGTTTTATCAACAGCAATCACCTTGGTGATATTTCAGCATTTAATTACTCTGTTAGATGCAATTATCGCTGCATTTATGATTACACAAGAGAGAGAAACAAAACCATAATGAACGGAAAAGAAACTGTAAGGCTGAATGAACACTAATAATGTAAATTAAGAATCAGTGAAATGAAGAAAAAAAAAAAAAAAAAAAAAAAAAAATATATATATATATATATATCAAACAATAACTATCGATAATATTAATATCTGTAAAGAAAAGATTATGTCAATTAAGGTATGAGTAAAGGGTGGAAATCTAAAAGAAAAAAATCATTAGAAAGAAGTGTAAGATAAAAAATAATAATAGTAATAATAAATAACATCGCATTATGAATATCAGAAAGAATTTAAAGCCAAGGAGATGATCTTTGAATAAACACATTCATAAAAAA
>NC_061853.1:28551321-28553821 GCF_019202785.1 Penaeus chinensis
TTATTGTCATTATCATTCTTCCTCCTTCTCCTTCTTCGCCTCTACTTCTTCTCCATACTTCTCCTCTCCCTCCTTTCTTGGCTCCCACTTCCTCCTCCTTTTCCTCCTTTTTGTTTATTCTTCTCTTTCTCCTTCTCATCTCCCCTTTCCTTCACCTCCTCTTCCTCACGCTCTTCCTCCTTCTCCTCGGCTCCCTTTTCCTCCTCCTTTTTATCCTCTTCTTCTCCTCCGTCCCTCCTCTTCTTTTTCTCCTACCTCTTCCTCCTCGTGCCCATTATTCTCTCCCTCTTCCTCCTCTTTTTCCTCTCCCTCCTCATTCTCATCCTCTCCCTCCTCTTCCTTTTCCTCTTCCTCTCCATCCTCCATCCCTCCCTTTCCCTCCTCATCCTCACCATCCTCCTTCTCCTCCTCTCCCTCCTCCTTATCCTCTTCCTCTCCCTCCTCTTCCTCTTTCTTTTCCTCTTCCTCTCCCTCCTCATCCTCTCCCTCCCCCTCCTCTTCCTCTCCCTCTTCCTTTTCCTCCCTTTCCTCCTCCTTATCCCCTTCCTCTCCCTTCTCCTCCTCCTCCTTCTCATCCTCTTTCTCTCCCTCCTCCTTTTCCTCCTCTCCCTCCTCCTTATTCTCTTCCTCTCCCTCCTCCGTCCCTCCTCTTACTTATCTTCTTCCTCTCCCTCCTCATCCTCCTCATCATCATCCTTCTCCTCCTCTCCCTCCTCCTTATCCTCTTCCTCTCCCTCCCCCTCCTTTTCCTCTCCCTCCTCATCCTCTCCTTCCCTCTCCTCTTCCTCTCCCTCCTCCTTTTTCTCCTCTCACTCCTCCTCATCCCCTTCCTCTCCCTCCTCCTTTTCCCCCTCTCCTTCCTCCTTATCCCCTTCCTCTCCCTCCTCCTCCTCCTCCTCCCTCTCACCTTCTTTCTCTCCCTCCTCCTTCTTATCCATTGAGCCAATGCCAACCTCCCCAAACTTCGGCGACTCAAAAGTGGATATCTTAAAATCATCGAATCCCACTGTTGACAAAACAAAGTCACGTGACCGGCCAAGGTTGAGACGCAGCGCCCATTTCCAAGGCGAAAGATGGCCTAGTGTTGGCTTTCTTCATTTATCATTTTTTCTTGCTATTTCCTCTTTCGCGAGGGATCATTTTCTGGGCGTTACTCCTCAAGGCAAGGGTAATTTTCTGGGCAATACTTCCTCCATCGAGTAATTTCCAAAGGACTGCTTACTACGAAGAAAGAGGTTTCTTGACGTGACTTTGTACAATGGGCATTTTTTGAAGGGGAAATTTTTTTTTTTTTTTTTTACTTTTTTTAAAAGATTATCCCCAAAACTTTGGCTGGAAGATGGAGAGGTCAGGGTTTATCTGTGGTTCTCTCGCTTTCTCTCTCATTTTCCGTCTGTCTGCCTCTGATTACACACACACACACGTATATATGTGTATATATATCATATAAATATTTATGTATATGATATATATATATATTTATATATATACATATCTATATACACATATATATCATTATGCATATATATACATACACGCACACACACACGCACACACACACACAAACACATATATATATATATATATATATATATATATATATGTGTGTGTGTGTGTGTGTGTGTGTGTGTGTGTGTGTGTGTGTGTATGTGTGTGTGTGTGTGTGTGTGTGTGTGTGTGTGTGTGTGTGTGTGTGTGTGTGTGTGTACGTGTGTGTGTGTGTGTTTATATATATTTATATAAATATATATATATATATACATATACATAGATAGATAGATATAGACATATATCAATCTGTGTGTGTGCGTTTGTATAGATAGATAGATAGTTATACATATATATGCATATATATGTGTGTGTGTGTGTGTGTGTGTAAGTATATATATATATATATATATATATATATATATATATATATATAATATATATATTTATGCACATATATGTGTGTGTATGTATATATATATATATATATTGAATTGCATTGGAGAGGGAGAGAGAGAGAGAGAGAGAGAGAGAGAGAGAGAGAGAGAGAGAGAGAGAGAGAGAGAGAGAGAGAGAGAGAGAGAGAGAGAGAAAGAGAGCAGGATTCAGAGAGCCAAAAACAATTCCATTGATTGATATCGCTTGCAAATCACGCTCGTGCTAATAAATCATTGACGAACAACAGTGTGCTGTAATTTGTAACTTCCTGCAACTGGTATAATGACCGTTATCAAAAATAAAAGTCAAGTGATTGATGAAACTTTCGAAGTCAGGACTGTAGATAAGGGAAGGATAAGTTCTGCTTTTATTGTGGGAGTGAGTGAGCCGAGCTTTCTTTCTTAATTAATGTTAAATGAACTTTTTTTTTCTAAAATCTAGAAACACACACATACACACAAACACACACACATGCACACACATACACACACGCACACACGCAGATACACACACACACATACGCATACACATACACACACACACACACACACACACACAAACACACACACGCATA
>NC_061853.1:28561321-28563821 GCF_019202785.1 Penaeus chinensis
CGGGGAAGTATCCCGGTCTGTATGGGGATCCCCGGACACGGAAAACTAGTGTGAACCCTTCCCCATCCTCTATGATTCTATCAGTTCTTCCCTGATCCCTGCCCCTTCCTCCATCATCCCAACCACTCCTAACATGGCCTCTCCCTACCTCAATGGTCTCTAACCTGTGGTGTGCTTTAGGTGGGGGGAAAGGATTGACAAAGAGGTGAATTATGTTTGTGAACCATGAGAAACTCTGTGCAGAGAAGTAATCGCAACCATCGCACAAGTGAAGGTAAATATACATTTTTCTGTGATACTTCATTGACATGTGTCGGCTATGCCGGTAAAATACAGTATTTGGGGAAGGGGGCGCAGGGAACGAGGCATTCAGTGAAGAGGTAAAGAACGAGAATTAGAAAAGGTTGAAAAGCCCTCCTAACTCATCCCCCAGCCCTTCTAACACCCCCACCCCCCACCCCCCACTCTACTCGACTCTCTTGCCTCACTATCCGGACCCTTACCCCCCCCCCCCTACGTAATCCCTATCGTTCCTCATCCGAACACCTCCCTTCGATCATCCATTTAAGCGATCCCTCCCCCCCCCCCCAACCCAAATACCCCGACTTTATCAGGTCACCAGACGATATATCCTTATAACCTAGACTCAATCTACGTCTAACTGACCTTGCATGACCTCACACTATATAAGTTCTGTAAACACTTGATTTTTTGTTGATGTATTGTTTGTTTTATCCAGGACTGGACTCCTCTACACCTCCCCCCCCCCCCCCCCTGTTTAGTTATTAGATCCCGTCAAAATACTCTAAAAATTGGACTCCCTCCTACCCCCCCCCCCCTCCGCTCCCCCTTCCGACCCTTCCATCTCACTCACCTGCATGCGGTTCTCCCTCCCCCCCCCCCCTTCTCTCTCCTTCTCACCCCCACCTGCATGCCCCAATACTGGACTCCCCCCCCCCCCCCCTCTCGCTCTCACCCCTATTTACATACTCCAAGACAGGGCTCTCCTTCCCTCCTCCATCTTCTCCCTCCCTCCCTCTCTCCCTCCCCTTCTCTCCCTCCCCCCTCTCTCCCTCCCTTCCCCAAGACAGAGCTCTCAACCCCCAACTACATACCCAAGTAATGGACTCAATACCCCCCCCCCCCCCCCACGCAGGCTAGTTTCCCCCTTCGCTTCAAAGGAAATTGGTTGTACTTCATGGAAGGGTGGGGGGGGGGGGGGAGTGAATGTGTATGAAAATTAATAATCTAACAAAAAATAAGTTACACAAAATAACGTTTGTCCCATAACTATCTTTGGGCTAAAAAAAAAAAAAAAAAAAAAAAAAAAAAAAAAAAAATTGCGAATTTGTAATTGGATTCTTATACGACACAACTATTGTTTTTGTTTATGTTTTTTGTTATTTTGTCGTCATTATCCCTTCTGTTGCTACACTCTTTCAGTAAAACATTTGAGTGAGATAAGATAGAATGCAAACTTCCATTATCATTATCATGATTTACATTTACTGTCCTCATAATTAGCTGTTTGAGCATTATCATCATTACTAGTATCATTATTATTTTCATTAACAGACAGTCGCAGTAATAATGTTAACAGCGTTCACAGCACCAGTAGTTTGGAACATAACGACTTGTATAATGTTGCATTTAGCTCTAAATATATATGATAAAAACATAAATTCATATATAGGTAAATAATGAGAGAGAGAGAGAGAAAGAGAGAGAAAAAGAGAGAGAGAGAAAAAGAGAGAGAGAGAGAGAGAGGGGGGGAGAGAGAGAGAGAGAGAGAGAGAGAGAGAGAGAGAGAGAGAGAGAGAGAGAGAGAGAGAGAGAGAGAGAGAGAGAGAGAGGGAGAGAGAGAGACAGACAGACAGAGACAGAGAGAGACACAGACACAGAGACAGAGACAATACACAGACACAGAGAACGTAACCGGAAAGAGTACTTATTAATCAGATTCACGTAACAAGGGGAGTTCACACATGCAGTCCACTTAACACGAGTTCACGTAACATTTGAGTTCACGCAAGACCCAAACTCACAAATCCCTCTCGCAGATAGTCAAAAGCGACTGAACAACCCTTGATTGAAGACCAGTTGCCGGACGCGAATTTCCTGATAGGCAAGAGTGAGTAGCCATTACCAGCAAATAGAGTATGCAATCGAGGCACGCCATTGCCAAAGAGCTTTTGTTGCACTGGTGCTTAATGCTATCTTATCTTATCTTAGTGACACGCCAACCTGTGCTTTATCATTCTACCTTAGGGCTAATGGAGAAAGAAAAAATTGAGAGAGAGAGAGGGGAGAAAGAGAGAGAGGGGGGAGAGGGGCAAAGAGAGAGAGAGAGTTGGAAAGAGAAAGAGAGACAGACAGACATTTAGATAGACAGACAGGTAGACAGACAGACAGGCAGACAGACACACACACGACAGAGAAAGAAAAGGAAAAAATATAGATAACAGAATTATTAAAATGATAATACATTTCCTTTCGCCCT
>NC_061853.1:28598821-28608821 GCF_019202785.1 Penaeus chinensis
TTGTTATTATTATTTTGTTATTGTTATTGTTATCTTGTTATTGTTATTGTTCTCTTGTTATTGTTATTTTTATCTTGTTATTGTTATTTTGTTAGTGTTATCTTGTTATTGTTATTTTGTTATTGCTATTCTTATCATCATCTTGTTATTGTTATTCTTGTTTTTCTTTAGTTAATATCACTCGACTCAAGAGCTTCACAACACCTCTTGTTTCGTGAAGATTTGCATAGAGCATCTTATCTTTAATTAAATCTTATCTGGATATCGACGTTTTGCTTGTGCTTCGTTTCTCCTTTATCCCTTGTGTCTTGTTTATCATTTCTTTCTTGTGTCTGTTTATTGTTTATTCTTTGTGTCTTGTTTATTTTTTCTTTCTTGTCTGTTTTTTGTTTGTTTTTTTTAATTTATTCTTTGTGTTTCGTTTCTTCTTTGCTTAATTTTATTTCCGTCTTTGTTTATATATATTATCTGCTTCCTTTCTTCCTTACTTTTTTTTTTTTTTTTTTTTTTTTTTGCTACTTTCTAGTTTCATTTTTAGTTCCTTGCGTTTAATTTCTCTATTTTCTTGTGTCTAACTTATTCTTTATTCACATCTTCCTATGTATTTCTTTTCTTAAGTTAATTTCTTAAGTTATCGGAAATAATTAAATCCTATATATATGTTTATGTGTTTATGGGCGCGTGTTTGTGTGTGTGTGAGACAGAGAGGGAGATGCTGAGAAAAAAACGATAGAGAGATACAATAATAAATAGATAAATAGACACAGAATATGATAAAGTAGAATACGGGGAAATTTAAAAAAAAAAAAAATTATCAAAAAAAAAAAAAAAAAAAAAAGAGCATGATAAAGTAGAATACTGGAAATTAAAAAAAAGAAAAGAAAAAAAAAACAGAGAATGATAAAGCAGAATACGTGAAAAAAATTAAACAATTTAATGTGATTCGACATACATAAACACAAAAACATCTGTATCACGCACTACATAGATAAATAATTCTTATAATGATACATTGTCACTTCTTACACATTAATACTATATATTATGATTTATTTTTCAATAACAAAATAGTTATAAATATAATATACAAAAATGACATACATTATTAATTCTTACACAAATATACTATCATACAATCAGCATCTATTTTATTTTTTTCTTTAATAACAAAGATATTATAAATATAACACATCGTAATATCTTCGGCCTATACCAGTATATATTTCAGCACCCATTCTCTATAACAATAACAACCTAAACAAAAATAATTGAAAAACACGCAATTATCTGCCTGCATTGAGCGAGTAGGTTATCATCTGAATGTTATCACTTGAGATAACGTTATCACTGCATTTGACTTACCGGTATGTGTAATCACGGAAATAGGATTATACGCGGAAAATTACTGTGTGAGTTTATGATGAAACTTTATCTCAAAGCACAATTAGATAGAACGGAGAAAAAATATATATACACGAAGATTATCACTACTGGCACATATGTATTAATCTGGAACCATTGCGTCACTGTACACATCGCAATGATAGTAATGCATAATGGAAGTCTCGGCGTTCAGTTATGATAAGGAATTAGTCTAGTTCTGTATTACGCAAAGTCCATCGATAATTTTACGCCTCGAAATTTCATAATACATGTCGCAATTCCTCACTGACGTATGTGTATTAAGAAGAATACTGTATACACCGCATTGATCGTAATGCATAAAGTTTTAAGTCTGACATACATTATCGAAAAGGAGTGCTATGAATGAGAATGAATATTTTCACAGTACAATGTATTTAACCGGTATCGATTACATCTCGATTACATGACAATTGAAACCGGTTAAATATATCTCTTGTATTGTGAAGATATTCATTCTCATTCATACTTTTTTTGTTTGTCAACATGAATACGGTTTAACGAAAAGGAATTACCACAGACAACTCAAATTCCTGTGACAGCTTCTTGGTAATTTATATAATACTGTATACACCGCATTGATCGTAATGCATAAAGTTTTAAGTCTGACATACATTATCGAAAAGGAGTGCTATGAATGAGAATGAATATTTTCACAGTACAATGTATTTAACCGGTATCGATTACATCTCGATTACATGACAATTGAAACCGGTTAAATATATCTCTTGTATTGTGAAGATATTCATTCTCATTCATACTTTTTTTGTTTGTCAACATGAATACGGTTTAACGAAAAGGAATTACCACAGACAACTCAAATTCCTGTGACAGCTTCTTGGTAATTTATATAATACTGTAGACACCGCACTGATTGTAATGCATAAAGTTTGGCATTCATTATCGACCAGGAAATACCACAGAACAATTCAGATTCCTTCGACAGCTTCTTCGTAACTAGGAAGACCCTGGTCGTCTCTGAGGCCGTCAAGTGTACTAGGAACCACTCCACGTTTCCAGACAGCTTCCTCGTTGCAATATGAATACATATGCGACCTGCTTTGACACCTGCAGTGCGTGCTTGGAGCGGCTCCTTCTCCTCCTCTCGTAAACGTGTGCACTCCAGGAGCCTGCAATGGAGACTGTATCCTGTTCACTCCAGAAAGCTGATCAGTCGTAGTCGTCCAAATGTCCTTCGGTTCTCCAAAGTGTTCTTCGGAGGATGGCGTTCCAGCTTCTCTATCTTGCTCTGATGGGATGTGTTTCGGGTATTCTCGTCCCCAGGTAAGGCGATAAGCAGGGGGAGGGTCGTCGTGTGTAGAAGGAACAGGCATACTCGTGGGGGTGGAAGGAGAATATGCCAGATAGATCACGGTGACGGCTGGGCACACGGTCACGGCAACACAGCCTGGTAGGTTCGAAAAAAATAATGATAATAATAATGATAATGATAATAGTAGCAATATTATTAGTATGAGTAAATGGTAGGAATGATATCGATAATACTAATGATAATAATGATGATGGTAAAAAAAAAATTAAATAAAATAATAGTGATAATAATGATGATGATGATGATGATAGTAATAATAATAATGATAATAATAATAATAATAATAATAATAATAATAATAATGATAATAATAATAATAATAATAATAATAATAATAATAATAATAATAATGATAATGATAATGATAATAATAATAATAATAATAATAATAATAATAATAATAATAATAATGATAATAATAATAATAATAATAATAATAATGATAATAATAATAATAATGATAATAATAATAATAATAATAATAATAACAATAATGATGATGATGATAAAGGATAATGACAAAAACAATAATAAAAAATCATAAAGCCAAGTGGATGCCATACAATTATGTAATATTTTTTTCGGTTCTTTATACCATGCATTAACTAAAAATCTATGCTATGACCACTACATTTTTTTACTAAGACTCTCCTATGGTACCATGCCTTGTTTACTCACCTGCCGTAACTGTGACGATGACCAGCGTTTGGGAAAGACCAATCTTCCAGATCGTAACCAAGCCTACCACTGCTGTCATGGTGGAGACTGCAAAAACACAGACACCAACGACTTTCTGCAAAATATACGTGCGCTAGTATCGGCTATTATAACGACGCGGAAAATAGTACAGTAGATAGGTAGCGAATGGAAGAAATAGATGCTATATACAAAGCGGTGCAAGGTGGAGATGTCAAAGAATATTTCGAATAAGGAAGAGAAGAATCAAGAAAAACGACATTTTCTTACTGGTATGCTATAAAGTTTTGCCATCTTCGTTGCTTCGGAATCGTGAGTGAGATTCTCTTCAAGATGCATAGGATAAGACTTTCATCTCCTCAGTCCTACGAAAGTCCTTAGGTTTCTTCAAGTTTATGCTTATGGTTCTTTCGTTGTTTTCTTTTCTTTTCGTTTCTTTTCTTTTCTTTCTTTCTTTTTTTCAAGAATCTTCCAAGTTCGAGAATTTATCTGTATGTAAGGTATAGATTCTTGATATTTTTTTTTTCTCTCTCTCTCTCTCTCTCGATTTCCACCCAAAAAAAGATATTTAGATTAAAATATCCCCCGATATAATATCATATAGGGATCGACCAACTGTTCAAAAAAAAAACAATTATATGAACACTGAACAGAACACAATAGAACTGAAAAACACAAGAGCCAGAAGCGTTTGTCTGCGTCCGTATCTACACAAACATATACTGCACAAATTTCCTCTTTGAATTCCGCTATCGCACTCGGACAGGGAAAATGAGGAAGTTACACGCCTACCTGATAACATCTCGATAAGAAACGTGAAAAATGAGTGATAAAGTTATGTGTGTCAAGATGTATGCAATCGGTCATTTGCATTACCGAGAAATAAGATGAAAGGAGAGGATGAGTGTTTTAGAATATATACGTATATGTATGTGTGTGTGTGTGTGTGTGTGTGTGTGTGTGTGTGTGTGTGTGTGTGTGTGTGTGTGTGTGTGTGGGTGTGTGTGTGTGTGTTCGTATATAAGTATATATATGTACATTATTCACCATGTGTATTCCCCACACGACTATTGAATACGACATGTGTAAATCTTATCTCAACGCCCGTACTACAGTATTAGATAGGATTATATGACTTATCACGCTCACCCTTTGTTCATTCGCTTTATCGCCGATCCCCGTGATTCATTTCCGCACTAAATTGTTGTGAAATCAATGCCGGCGATTTCCTGACTTACTCTACCTTGCGTCAAACAGGCAAGGGAGTCACAGGAAATTCGGGAAAGGGAATTATTATCAAAATTATTAATCAATAGTAATCCAGTTTGATTGATCTTTCTCACAGAATCCGTCGTCAAATATCCAATCATGAGAACTTGCAATATTAGCAATTCATGATCGAGGCTTTAGTTACTACTGATGCAGAGAGAGCGACATGTTGCTTGCATGAATTATGTACAAGTTGCATCTGCTATATTTCGTGTTTGATACGAGGGAATATTAGGATAAGTCGGGATATAGTCTGGGTTTGATTAGCTGATCGGTGAGTTCCGGTCGATTAGGGAGTAGACACTAAATAGGATTCAATTTGATCCTTTTTTATGAGATTTGCTTCTCCTTTGAACAAAATATGTGACTCTTTTCCCCGTTTTATAGAATTTGCCTGCCTTTTCATTTGCTTTTTTTTTTTTTTGCAAAGTTCGCTTACCTCCCCTCCCCCCCCCCCCTTTTAAAATGGTCCTTTAGTATCCTTTCGTTTCTTACAATAAAAAACAAAAAAAAAAATCCCTGACCTTTTAGCTTTCCTTTTTTTTTTTTTTTTTTTTTTGCAAAATCCCCCTTCCCCCCGTCTTGCCTTAAAAATAATAACACTAATAATAATTATTCCTTTCCCCTTTTGCAAAATTCCCCCTTTTCCCTCTCTTTATACAGAACTCACATCCCTTCTTCTGATCTTCT
Source organism: Penaeus chinensis (assembly GCF_019202785.1). Taxonomy (NCBI): domain Eukaryota; kingdom Metazoa; phylum Arthropoda; class Malacostraca; order Decapoda; family Penaeidae; genus Penaeus; species Penaeus chinensis. The sequence continues at coordinate 28,604,232 of NC_061853.1, forward strand.
TCAAAACTCACTCAGACGAGCCACATAACCCACTGAATTGACACCCGAGGCCTACGATTTGCATTGAGCTACAACTCCAGGTCTCCAAATCTCTTTCAATGTTCATGACCTTTCGTGACTTCATGGTTCTCAGTCTTTCTCATTCGTTTTTTATTCATTATTTTAAGATATAATAGAGGAAAGGACTAGGTACCGGGGTAAGAATATTCGTAGAGATTCAGATGATAATTGTGAATAGTTGTATGTCCCCTGAAAATAATAATGAGGGAAATATTACCAGTAATGGATCTTATCCAGGTAGTCGGAAAAACAGAACTGAGGGCATGAGATATACGATTACTGTGTATATATGTATATGTATATATATATATATATATATATATATATATATATATATATATATATGTATATATATGTATATATATATGTATGTATATATATATGTATATATATATATATATATATATATATATATATATATATATGTATATGTGTGTGTGTGTGTATGTGTGTGTTTGTATACATATATATACATACACATACACACACACACCAACACACACACACATACACACACACATATATGTATATGTATATATATATATACAGACAGACGAACAGATAAATTAAAAGACAGGTAGTCAGATAGACAGAGAGACAGAGAGACAGATAATTAAGCAGAGACAGAGAGACAGATCGACAAACGCACATACAAGTAGACAGACAAACACATAAATGATCAGTCAATCAGACGATAAACATCTTTATAGTATAAATAAAGGTATAAACATCCCAAGCTCCGTTGTTGTTTGGTGTCATGTCAAAACAAATTAAACTTGTCTACCTTTCATGGTAACGAAGAAAGGAGAGAATAATCAAAGGTGAAGAGGAACGACACAATCGGAGAAAAAAAGAAAAAGAAAAAAACAAAGACAAAAAGAAAAAAAAACAGTTGAAACACGTTTGAAATATTTGCAGTAAACTTGCCATAATTTTTCTCATGCGCACGATGCAAAGCATATTTGAAAATGGTGTGCGTTGTTTTTCGTGCTTTAAGTATTTTACATGAAGAAAATGTATGTACTGTCAGGATTTTAAAGCCTGACATTTCCAGCTGTGTCGAACCTGTGCCGACGAGTGCCTTTTTTCTGACTGTTTAATAAACAGAATATATTATGCAAGATTTATCGCTTTCTTAAAAAAAAAAAAAATCCTTCCTTTCATATATATATATATATATATATATATATATATGTATATATATATATATATATATGTATGTATATATGTATATATATAAATATATATATGCATATCTAACTGCCGATCTATCTGTATTTATCTATCTATCTATATGTATATATATATATATGAATATATATAATATACATATTTATATATAATATATATATGAATATATATAATATATATATTTATATATAATTTATATATATACATATGTATGTATGTATGTGTATATATGCATATATATATATTTATATAAACATGTATATATATATATATATATATATATATGTATGTGCATGTTTGTATGTGTGTGTGTGTGTGTGTGTGTGTTAGTAGGCGTGTGCGTGTGGGTGTACATATACACTATTATTCTGCGAAAATGGAACATTCCCTAACATTTAAACTTTTTCTTTACACTCTCCATGTCTCTCTATCTCTCTATCTCTGAAAACCATTGGCTTTGCCTGTAATTTCCGCTTTGCTTTTCTGATTAGTCAGCGCCGCTGTTCCTAAATGACAGGCAATTGTTCGTCAAGGAACCGATGCGGCATGGAGGAAAATGTCAACCGTCAACCAAGGTGGCGCTGTCTGTCATTTGAGAATATTATTAATGACATCACGAATTAGTCTGCATGTCATAGCGGATGGACGTCTGATTTCCCGACTGCGTCATGAGCTCCCTGGTGATCGCTGAATATTCATGCAGGAGGAAGCCTCTTGTCACCAAGGCAGCAAGATTATAGGCAACTTTAGGCAGTGTGGGTTAAGAATGTTGAGGATGGCCTGAGGAAAGACAAGATTGAAGTCTAATTGAAATGTCTAGAGAAACTACAAATAATAGTGTTCATACACACACACACACACACACACGCACACACACACACACATATATATATACAACAACAAAAAACATAACTGGTTTATTTGCAATGTAATTATGATAATTATAGAGACCAAGAGTAACATTATTGGTTTAAGTCAAACATAGAACTGTCTAGATAATGATGATTATGATGAAAATTATGATGATGATGATGATTATGATGAAAATTATGATGATGATGATGATGATTATGATAATGATGATGATAATTATGATGATGATGATGATTATGATGATGATGATGACGAAAATAATAATGATAATGATAATAATAAAAATAATAATAGTAATACTAGCAATAATAATTATAGTGATAATAATAACAATAACTGCCCACACTTATATGGAAATGATTTCACAATTGACTATCATAAACACCGCGTATCCAAGACCATAAAAATAATACTTGAATGTTAAAACCCCTCCTCCTCCCTTCCACCCTCCTACACTTCCAAATTCACGCCACCAATTTCGATGTTTCTTTATCCGAAACATGACAATATCAACAGTGTTTATGCGCTCCGGAAGATGCAAGAAATGCAAACGGTGGTTCACGCATTGACGGTGACAAACTCCGAAGTGAAAAGGGACGTACGGGGCACTAAATGTATGCTATTTTATAATGTCGTCGGTAATTAATATATATTTTAGCTGTGTCTCTCTCTCTTTCACACGCATAGACATACAGTTGATTGAGAAATTTATGAACTTTCTCTCCCAAGCCGATATATTTCAGCGAATGTAATTATGATAAACAACATCAATATTATTTTTCCTTCGCGTATGCTCTTATAGGATTATTAACCCTTAAAGAGAAAAAAACATTGTTTATATTTGTTTCGGCGAATGTAAATTCGCCGATATATATTAGCTAGAGAGTAGAAGTTCATAAATTTCTCAATCAACTGTATGTATATGCGTGTGAAAGAGAGAGAGAGAGAGAGAGAGAGAGAGAGAGAGAGAGAGAGAGAGAGAGAGAGAGAGAGAGAGAGAAAGAGAGAGTCAAACAGACAGACAGAAGATTCATTTTATCACGTATTTGGCTTCCGCTGTTGCAGAGTCCCCTTTGATTAAGAACAAAGATGATTGAGAGTTATCATAGCAATAATGAAATATTAGTAATGATAAAAGTAATGATCATGATAAGAATAATATCCACGATACGTTATATGTCTCTTCATTTTATTGCTAATCTGTCCATTCCTTCTTTCCATGTGTCTCTATCCATCAACTTTATCATCTGTCTTATTTTGTCATTATTTCGTATCCACGCTTCCACTCCTCCCTTTGCAGTCTTTTATTTCCTCACTTCCATTCTTCTGTTTCTAATCTCCCAATTCTTTGAATTTCCATTCTTCTTTTCTGCCTTTTCTATTCTTCCATTCTCCATTTAATTCTCTCATTCCCCCTCTTCCGTTCTTTCATTAGCACTACTCCATTTCCACGCTCTAGTTATTTCCAACTTTTTTTTTTCCATTCTTTATTACCACTCTTCCATTCTCCTATTTTCATATTTCTTCGAATCCTTCATTTCCTCCTCTCTTTCCTTACATTACCAACCTTCTCCATTTTACCTCTTCCTTCCTACCATCATCATCATCATCTATCTTCTTCCCTCGTCCTTCTCCTATGTCCCAATTCGTCTCTACGATCCCCGGCGTCCTTGTCACATCCCTAAACGGCCTCGTGCATGATCCCTGAACGGCATGCAAGGACATCAATAAATTTCATTCCCGTCATGCAGCGTCGGGAGCGATCTTGTCTTGCGGTTTCCATTATACGTCGGAGAGAGCGAAAGATAGATAAATAGAGAAATAGATAAATAGACAGATAGAGAGATAGATAGATATATAGATAGATAGATAGGTAGATAGATAGATAGATAGATAGATAGATAGATAGATAGATAGATAGATAGATAGGTAAATAGGTGAATAGGTAAATAGATAGATAGATCGATAAAGATAGACAGAGATAGGGATAGAGTTCGAGATATGTCTGTATGTACTGTAGGTGTGTGTGTGTGTGTGTGTGTGTGTAAGTGTGTGTGTGTGTGTGTGTTTTCATTTATTTACGTATTTATCTTGTTTTCATTATTATTTCGTGCGTGTTATGGATTCCTCGGTTTTCTTTCTTATTTCGAAATTGGGAGGGGGGGGGGGGCGTGTTGTGCGGATGGATAAATAGATAGGTAGGTAGATAGGTAGATAGATAGATAGAGATAGAGATAGGTAAAGAGATTGATATCTGTATGTGTGCAAAGAGAGAGAAATAGACATTTGTGTATGTGTTGATGTAGATGTGATTGTGAATAGCTGTATATATAACACACATATACATCTCTCTTTCTCTCTCTCTCTCTCTCTCTCTCTCTCTCTCTCTCTCTCTCTCTCTCTCTCTCTCTCTCTCTCTCTCACTCTCTATCTCCCCTTCCCTCTCCCTTTCCTTTTGCCTCTCCC
>NC_061853.1:28618821-28623821 GCF_019202785.1 Penaeus chinensis
CATCGTCTTTTTCTACGCTCACTCCAAGCACTACGGAAGTTCGCAAACTGGAAAAGAGGGAAACAGACATTATGAACAGAGGCAGTCGTTATTGAAGCAAGTCATTACGTCCGATTCAATATCTTGGCAAAACACCAAAATCTCCGTTTAACATTCCTACTCATTTGACCCCTTTTTCTCTGATAGCTTTTCTTCATACATTTCTATTTTGTATTTTTTTATCTCTCTCTTTCTCTTTTAACATGAATACACGATAACAGAGACGGGATGCTGGGCATTATCAGAACAACACGTGAAGTATGAAACACAATTATTATTATCATGGTTACTGTTATCATTATTATCATCATCATTAACTTTATTACAGCTGCCGTCGATTACTTAGAAACCTAAAGGTTTTGAGTCGATATTCATCGATGACCTAGTAAAAAATTGTCAATGACCTTTGACCCCTGCTAATTGAAAACGACGAAATAAATAGATATTCGGTAAATTGGCCTGTAAATATCTCTCACGAATTATATGTTTAGCCGGACTGACCTTTGATTTTTTTATTTCTTTGATTGGCAGATTCTGGATGAAAAAATAATTATTCTGCATTATGAATTCTAAATTGATTGACTCACAGAACAATGGAAAATAATATACATGGGCGATGCAACTCAGTCTGCCAATATATTTTTTTTTTCCGTTCTGTCCTTTGCACAATCTCCTCTCCCCCTCCACCCACGCCACCCTCCCCCCTCCCCGCTCCACCCTCACCCGAAAAAAAGTTGGAATGAGCAGCGTTCGAAATCAACACATTAGCATACATTGGCACGCTTGTCACGCCCAAACAATGACGTAATCAAAACAAATTTCGAGTTTTATGGCTGTTTCTCTCCTCGACACCTTTATGGATATGCAGGATATTGTATTTCATAGGATATGCAATGCTCTGCATCTAGAGTCCTGATAGGCTTTTATTTTCATCGAAAACGAAGATACATATACTAACACACACATGAATGCACTTAGGCATGCACGCACGGTACTCACATGGATGCACACGAACACATAGACGCACACACGCACATCATCGTTATCCAATTCATGGTCGATATGTTTACTGAAATATTATCTTATCATTACCATGATTACCATCATCTTTTTTATCATTCTCATTCTTATCGTTGTTAATTTTACCATTGCCATTATTACTATTATGACCTTTAATATATTTTTTACTTTCATTATCATATCATAATAATGTTATGTCCGTTTGTTCGAGTGGGATAGGGAAAGGTAGAGATGGAACGGGACAGGGGAGAGGAGAGGGAGAAAGAAAAGACAATGGAGAAGGGAAGCGAAAGGTAGAAGGAGGAGAGTGGAAGAGGGAGAGAAGAGGACTATTTTCGTGGTATTTCCACAGGTCTCTTTAGTTGTAATAATCATTATCATATTCACTATCCGCATAATTATTATTCTTACTCTTATTACTATTATTATCCTTATTATTATCAATATCATTATTATAACTATTATTATATAATTATTATCATTAGCATTAGTATTAGTATAAGTATTAGTATTAGCATTAGTATTAGTATTAGTATAGTGTGCAAAAGCGGGGTCCATTCACGAGAGAGAACAAACTACTGCAGGTTTATCCATTTACGTGACCAGCAGAGAAAGAGAGGTGAGCGCCTTCGTGCGTAGGGAAGAGAGTGCTGAGAAGAAATTTATAATGCTTGTAAACAGGGAGCAAACATTTGTGGAAGTTTTGGATATGCAAAAGAGGAATCAAGGAAAAGATGTGTTCTTGTGGGTGGATAGGTATTAGTCAACACACGCACACACACAGACACATATTTGTCTATCTGTCTAAACACACATATATGCAAATATATTAATTAATTTATTCATACACATACATACACACACATACACATGCCCGTACATGTATATATATTTACACATACATATGTATATACACACGCATATATATATATAGACACACACAAATATGTTTATGTGTGTTGGTGTGTCTGTATATGCACACATCTCTGTATGATAATAATGAAAATAATAAAAATTACAACACAATGATAATAAGGATAATGATCATAATAACAATAATAATAATAATAATAATAATAATAATAATAATAATGTTAATGATTATAATAATAATCATAATGATGATTACAAAATTAATAATGACAATTATTCTAATAAGAGAGAGGGAGAGAGTGCACACAGACAAATTGGTACAGCAGACAGAGGGAGAGAGAAAAAAAGATAAATAAGAAAGAGAAAAATCTCATCCCAGGAAAAAAAAACGCTCCACTCCGTACTCTGTAGTCCCCGAGGAGCACTTGCCTCCTCATGCAGTTCAAATTCGCCAGCTACTTATTTACTAAGTAATAGTGTTAATGATGATAACAATGATAACAGTAATAAGGATAATAAAGATAACAGTAATAATGATAATAATGATAACAATAATAATGACACTATTGATAACGATAATGATATAATAAAAATAATTATAAATCATTATTATTGTTACTATTATTATTATCATAATAATAAGAACAACAACAATAATGATGATAATAAGAATCCTAATCATAATGATAATAAGAATAAGAATAGTAATTGGAATTCACGAATATTCCTGAGTCACTGATGAAAATGTAAATGTAATGAATAGGTGCCATATAGGTATATAAAGAAATAACATGTGAGTCTGTATGAATAAGCTAACGAAATCAACAACTAAGATAATCTATCCTATCATAAGAAAAATCATAATGAATCCAATAAAAGAACAGTTTCCTTACTAAATTTCCTAAAATCTGGGATGTCTAAAACCAAGCATTTTAACCGATCAGCGAACTTGTCAAAAAAAAATTTTACACTATAGATGACACTCCTACAGCAGTTTCTGATCCTTGCTACTGGAAACTTTTTAGTTATAGGTAACAATCCTACAATAAAGTTTCTGATCCTAAAACAGCATGTTTACTAGCTACTCCCCCTATTAGGCTAAGTGACGTACTTCATTTAGTGAATGAGTAGATGGCGATTTTTGGACTGCACGGGGAGACAAGTTGTGTTCCTCGGGGCAGCAGAGTAGGGTAGAGCTTCACTTTTTTCTGGGATGCGATTTTTCATTTTCCTTTTTTTTTAATCTTCTTTTTTTTCTTTCTCTATTTGCTCTCCCTGTCTGCCTGTATGTACTCACACACAAACATATATATGTGTGTGTTTGTATGTATGTATATATACATTTTATTATTATATTATTACATTTTGTATAAATAAATTAATATATGATATATGTGAGTGTGTATGTGTGTAGATAGATAGATACATAAACATGTGTATATATACATATATATGTATATGAATGCATGTATGTGTGTATATGTACATATATGTGTGTGTTTACGTGTTGACTAATACCTATTCACCCACAAAGACACATCTTTTCCTTGATTCCTCTTTTGCATATCCAAAACTTCCACAAATGTTTGCTCCCTGTTTACAAGCATTATAAATTTCTTCTCAGCACTCTCTTCCCTACGCACGAAGGCGCTCACCTCTCTTTCTCTGCTGGTCACGTAAATGGATAAACCTGCAGTAGTTTGTTTTCTCTTGTGAATGGACCCCGCTTTTGTACACGCGCAATGGTATTTATATGGAAATGGGTTTTGCAGGGATTAGCGTTGCATGCAAGGCTCCTCTGTAATTAGCCTCTTTTTCCTTTTTTTCTGTCTATTATTATCTTTCTTTTTCTAGGACTTTTATTTTCTCTCTCTTTTCCTATGTTTTTCATCTTCTCTTCTTTTCCTTCTTATTATTCCCCTTCGTCATCGTCTTTTTCTACGCTCACTCCAAGCACTACGGAAGTTCGCAAACTGGAAAAAGAGGGAAACAGACATTATGAACAGAGGCAGTCGTTATTGAAGCAAGTCATTACGTCCGATTCAATATTTTGGCAAAACACCAAAATCTCCGTTTAACATTCCAACTCATTTGACCCCTTTTTCTCTGATAGCTTTTCTTCATACATTTCTATTTTGTATTTTTTTATCTCTCTCTTTCTCTTTTAACATGAATACACGATAACAGAGACGGGATGCTGGGCATTATCAGAACAACACGTGAAGTATGAAACACAATTATTATTATCATTGTTACTGTTATCATTATTATCATCATCATTAACTTTATTACAGCTGCCGTCGATTACGTAGAAACTTAAAGGTTTTGAGTCGATATTCATTGATGACCTAGTAAAAAATTGTCAATGACCTTTGACCCCTGCTAATTGAAAACGACGAAATAAATAGATATTCGGTAAATTGGCCTGTAAATACCTCTCACGAAAATTATGTTTAGCCGGACTGACCTTTGAATTTTTATTTCTTTGACTGGCAGATTCTGGATGAAAAAATAATGATTCTGCATTATGAATTCTAAATTGATTGACTCACAGAACAATGGAAAATAATATACATGGGCGATGCAACTCAGTCTGCCAATATTTTTTTTTTCCGTTCTGTCCTTTGCACAATCTCCTTTCCCCCTCCCCCCTCCCCGCACCAGCCTCACCCCCCCCCCCCCTCCTCCCCGAAAAAAAGTTGGAATGAGCAGCGTTCGAAATCAACACATTAGCATACAGTGGCTCGCTTGTCACGCCCAAACAATGACGTAATCAAAACAAATTTCGAGTTTTATGGCTGTTTCTCTCCTCGACACCTTTATGGATATGCAGGATATTGTATTTCATAGGATATGCAATGCTCTGTATCTAAAGTCCTGATAGGCTTTTATTTTCATCGAAAATTAAATACATATGCCAATCTTCACATGACTGCGCTTAAGGCATGCATTATCAAATTCATTGTCGATATGTTTACTGAAATATTATCTTATCATTACCATGATTACCATCATTTGTTTTATTTTCATTCTTATCGTTAATTGTATCATTACCATTATTACTAGTA
>NC_061853.1:28631321-28636321 GCF_019202785.1 Penaeus chinensis
AAATTGCTTCCTTTTTCCCCAATGCAATCTATTTATAGAAGCAGATTGCAGTTGATTTTAGATTGATATAATATGTCTGCCGTTCTGAACCGAAGACAAATCAGCGCTATTAAGAAAAAGAGGTAAAGGAAAATAAAAGAAAAGAAGGAGGAGATGAAGAAGAAAGAGAAGAGGGAAAAAAGAAGAAGGAGAAGAAGAGGAGGAGGAAAAAGAAGTGGAAACAATGATAGTAATTATGATAATGGTAATAAGAAAAAGAAATAAAGAAAATAAGAAATAAAAGAAGCTAAAGAGGAAGAGAACGAAATGGAAAAGGAAGAAGAAGAAGAAGAATGACCAGACGAAAAAAAAGTGAAGAGATAGAGAGAGGGTGAAAATAGAAATAGTAAGAAAAACTAAACAGAATCGGCAAGAGAAATCTGAAAAGAGAAAGTGAGAGTGGAGAGGAGTCAGCGAGATATATTGGTTTCCAGCCTCCGTACTGATTGTTTTGCCATAAAACATGGAATCAAAGAATTTGCAATTTAATCTGATGGTCTCACGTGCCTTGTGTTTGTAGGGCGTGAAAACAGAGGGAGATGGGTTGAGATTTGGTACTCTTTCTTACAGCAAATGTGCTACTGTGGAGGAAGAATGAAGGGAAATATGTGTTTGTATGGATATGAATATGGATATCAATTTGGATATGGTTTGACATATGGATATGGGTATGGGTATGTGTATATGTATATGTGCGTATTTATGTATGAGAGTGTTTGTCTGTTTGTAGGTCTATCTACGTTGACTTGATATCAGAATATGAATAAAGGCTGTTAAATTGACACCAGATGTTTTAGAATTCTCACTGTACATCCTGGTGCTTCGTTTCCAATGTCACTGTGGAAAGCTTAGAGTTCTCGGGCGATTCTGCTGTCAATGATAAACTCGCTGGTATAATTTAGCATCAATTATTCTCATTAAAGACAATGTTACTAGATCTTTTGATATCCTTTTCAACCATTTTTTTTTTTTTTTTCAAAAGGTCTAAAATCCCATTCAAAGCTCTCGATTACAGTTCTATGGTACTGTGTTTGCGTTAGCTAGTGATGGGAGAATAACTCATGTATATTGATAGGAATTCATCAGTGGCATATGGTGTGTCTCTCAAGGCTCCTGTTAGATGACCGATGTCAGAAAATTAAAGCTTTTAACTTACCCGGAACTTCGCTGTCTCTCTCTCTTTTTTTGACAGCTGACACTTAATACTCGTGTTTATATATTTTGATTTTGTTTTTTTAACTATATTATTTTTATGTTTTCTTATAGTAAGATTTTTTCTTCTTCTTCTTCTTCTTCTTCTTTCTTGATTTCTTTCTTTCTTTCTTGATTTCTTTCTTTCTTTCCTGAGACTGGATGAAGAATAGAATTTCGATTTCTAATTGTGACCCATCAGTTACCATACATTACATCGATTCAAGGTCGGATTATAATGGAACTAAGAAGTTACATTTTTTTTTTTTTCAAATGGGCCTGTGTTCTGCCTGTTCCCACGGCTTTACTGGATCTTCCTGTCAGGATTGTCTAGCAAGGAGTTGAAAAAACCTGACTCTGTAAATAAGACAACGGAGAAGAGGAAAACCACACAAACACATGTCCTGAAGAAGCAAGACAGCGACATGGCCCTCGGCATATTCGTGTGTTTCCTTGTTCTTCCCTTCGTTGTTTTATTTACATTTTGTTCAACGGGAATCCTACAACTTGCTCTTCACACGTAAAACAGGAAAAATAACTAGATATATTTTCAGGCATATGACAGAGAAACGGCTTTGTATGAAGTGAATGATACTGACGAATTGTAAATCTGCCATAGGTTATAATTAAGTTTGATATGACATAATGCCATTTTGACCCTAATGCGATTTGAGCTTCCAGTAACTAATGACTGATGACTTCGTTTTAAATCTGATTGAAAGTACCTTGTTCCAGGAAATGGATTTGGAATGTGATTATTAATTCAAAGCCTAATAATATTTCTGTATGAATAGCTTGTCAAATGCTTTGGAAGAATTCATCCCATTTCAATGTATATATCTTTTTTAATATAGGGTTACAGAAATTGATAGGATTTGTTTGCCTTTTCTTATAGTTAATTTGAAGTATATACAATTTTATCTTTAGAAATCATGTTCACAAAGACAAAAATAATCTACCGAATTATTTATATCAGAACCACGCTTGTTCTTAATTTTCTTTTTATTCACAAGATCACTTCGAGAATACTTTCCGATACGGTGGGGGAATTTAATGGTGTTTGCAAGTGCGTACGTTTCTTTTTGCAAGAAAGTTCCGTGTGTGTCTCTAAGTATGTGCGTTTGTGTTTCAGTTTTATTTTTTTTATTTTTTTTTTTTACATAGGTCTTATTAGGTTGTCGTTTTTATAACCCTGTGTTGCAATTCAGTTTGAAGAATTCGTTGTTTCATTGCAAGCTGATTAATCTTACAATTAAATCGTGGTTAAGGACGAAAATGTAGGCACAAGGAGTATGTGTGTGTGTGTGTGTGTGTGTGTGTGTGTGTGTGTGTGTGTGTGTGTGTGTGTGTGCGTGCGTGTAAGTATGTGTGTATATGTGTGTTCAAGTATATGTAGATTTGAATTAATCTGTCTTCAATACATGTATTTGAAAGTATGTGTGCGTTTGCCTGCTCGTGCGTGCGTATATATTTGTAAGTGTGTATGTCTATGACTGTGTGTTAGGACTGTGTATTTGTAAGTGTCTGTGTATCTATTTCGAAGAAAGTCCCATGTAAACTTCTAAGTGCGTGCGTGTTCATTTCCAAGTGTAAACATACATGCATGCGCTTCAAACGCTTATATTTCCTCTCCCATCTCCCTAACCCTTTCCCTCTCCCTTCCCTTCTTCTTCTCCCTCCCCCTCTCCTTCTCCCTCCTCTCCTTCTTTCTTCCCTTCTGCCTCCTCCTCTTCCTCCTCCTCTCCTCCATCTCCTTCCCCTTCGTCCGAATCCCTGGCAATCGTTTTTTTTTTCTTTCTTTCTTACCTCTAACGCGATGGCAGTTATAGACCGGTTGTGATTTTTTTCTCTCTCTTACTCCATTTCCGGTGTAATTAATTCATACTTTTCCGGCCGTTCTTACTGAGTCTGCTGAACTGAGCCGAGTTGCTCCCGGTGCTAAATTCGCGACGGTAGTTTTTTTTTTGTTCCTTTCGAGAGTCATAGGAAAGGTTGTCTGCCTCTGTTTGTTTGTTTTACGTGTTCTGCTTGTTTGGTCTCTTTTTTTCGGTGGTCTCAATATATTATCTTCATCTGTATCCATGCCTTTCTCTCTCTTTCTCTCTCATATATATATATGTGTGTGTGTGTGTGTGTGTGTGTGTGTGTGTGTGTGTGTGTGTGTGTGTGTGTGTGTGTGTGTGTGTGTGTGTGTGTGTAAATACATGTGTGTGTGTGTGTGTGTATATATATGAAAATATATATATGTATGTATATATATATAGATATATATATGTATGATATATATAAATATATATAAATATATATATGTATACATATATATATTTATATATAAATATATTTATGTATATATATATATATTTGATATATATAAATATAAATATATATGTGTGTATATATATACATATATATACATATATATGTGTGTGTGTGTATATATAACATGTGTATGTGTATGTGTGTGTATATATATACATCTATACATATATATATATATATATATATATATATATGTGTGTGTGTGTGTGTGTGTGTGTGTGTGTGTGTGTGTGTGTGTGTGTGTGTGTGTGTGTGTGTGGGTATGTGTGTGTGTGTGTGGATATATATATATATATATATATATATATATATATATATACATATATATGTATAGATGTGTGTATATATATATATATATATATATATATATATATGTATATACAGTATATAAATATATATATGTATGTGTATATGTATATATGTTTTTTGTCTTACAGTAGCTTGTATGAAATTACAGTAACCGATTTTTTTTCTTTCTTATAGCTAATTTTCTAGAATATGTTGTTTTTTGTACATAGATCTTATAAGGTTGTCTCACCTATAACCCTGTGGTTGTAATTCACTTTGAAGAATTCATTGTTTCATTGCAAGTTGATTAATGTGTATATGTATATTCAAATGAATCTATCTATCTTTTTATGAGCATTTGTGTCTGTTTGTTTGTAAGGGTGTGCGTGTATGTTTGTAAGTATATGCGAGGTTGTCTGTGTGCGAGTGTTTGTAAGTGTTTATGTGTCTGTTTAGAAGAAAGTCCCATGTGCATTCTTAAGTGTACGCGTGTTCGTTCCCAAGTATAAACATAACAGCACACGCAACCAATCTTTGTATAACACCAGCATGTACCTCGACCGCCTATCCTTCCTCCCCCATCTCCCTACCCCATTCCCTCTCCCTTCCCCTCTCCCTCTCCCCCTCTCCTTTCCCCTCTCCCTCTCCCCTCGTCCGAATCCCTGGCAATATTTTTTTTTTTTTTTTTTTTTTAACCTCTAGCAGTTCTAGAACCGGTTGTGATTTTTTCATTCTCTCTCTCTCTCTATTTTCAGTGTAATTAATTCATACTTTTCCTGACCGTTCTTACTGAGTCTGCTGAATTGAGCCGTGTTGCTCCCGGTGCTAAATTCGCGACGGTAGTTGAGGAAATGAAAGCGAATGGAATACCTTTTTTTCATACATTTCTTTTATTCATTTCGCGAGTCGAGGGGAAGGTTGTCTGCCTTTGTTTGTTTATTTTACTTGTTCTGTTTGTTTGGTCTCTTTTTTCGGTGGAGTATTTTATGGCCTCAATATATTATCTTCATGTTGATTTCCCTTATTTATTTCTATATTCTTTTAGCCTCACTTTTTCTCGCTCGTGTGTGTGTGTGTGTGTGTGTGTGTGTGTGTGTGTACATATATGTATGTTTATACATATTTATACATTTATATATACATACATATATATATATGCACAC
>NC_061853.1:28641321-28643821 GCF_019202785.1 Penaeus chinensis
AATCCATCACAGAACATATATATATATATATATATATATATATATATATATATATGTGTGTGTGTGTGTGTGTCTGTGTGTGTGTGTGTGTGTGTGTGTGTGTGTGTACATATATATATATATATATATATATATATATATATATATATGTGTGTGTGTGTGTGTGTGTGTGTGTGTGTGTGTGTGTGTGTGTGCGTATGTATGTATATCTATATAGATTTATATCTATGTAGGTATGTTTGTATGTATATATGTATATATATACATTTATATATATATGTATATACATATATATATACATATATATATGCTTGTATGTATGTATGTATGTATGTATGTATATACATATATATGTGTTTGTGTGTGTTTGTGTGTCTGTATGCGTAAGATAGATAGAACTGAAATTGTTTTTTCCACCTGGCGCGCGAGACAAACAGGGTGAAAGGTGTCCCACATGAAGGCTCTTGTCCTCTTCCCCCTTCCCTTTCCTTTATTCAGCGTGGGTATGATGGGTGCCAGTTCTACAGTCTGGTGTATTATCCTTGGTGTGTTTTTGCACGAGAGAAACGAAGATGGTTGATAACAAGAGAGGAAGAGAAAATGAGATAGATGTAGATAAACAGAATGTGGGAGGGAGAGAGAGAGAGGTGGGGGGGTGAGACAGGTTGACAGACGAACAGAGAGAGAAGAAGAGTGAAAGAAATATGAAGAGACGAGAGAGAGAGAAGTACAAAGAAAAATAATAAAAGATTCCTCATAATTGTAGGAAATTAAGTTTGTACTTTGGTAAGGCTTAAACCAAAATGACCAGTTATGAGAAAATGAATTTGGAAAAAAAAATACACAGGAAGAAGGGAAGAAAAGAAAAGAAAAAAAAAGACAGAACAAAAATATATATATGTATACATATATACACATATATGTATGTATATATGTGTGTGTATATATATATAAATATATATATATATATATGTGTGTGTGTGTGTGTGTGTGTGTGTGTGTGTGTGTGTGTGTGTGTGTGTATGTATGTAAAAGAGGAATAATATGGAAACCTTGAAACCTTCATCTGAAAGTCACACCAACAGATTATGCCTTGCAATCCCAGCAAGAGAACAGAAAAAGCTAAAAGAAAATATATTCGAAATGAGAACAGACGACATACCCAGGAACGGAGGAGACGAAGTAATTCAAGAAAAGAATGAAAGTGCATGGCTAAACTGATGACGTGGTAATTGGCGAGGGAGAAAACCCGAGGTGATTGAAGGAAAGTTTTGCTGGAGAACATGAGCAGTATTTTTATTATTCTTATTATTATTATTATCTTTCTTATGACAAAGGTATTATCAATGTAAACAGATACGAGAAGACCGTGGACAAAGAAGGGGAAAAGCAACACAATAAGAATATTTAAGCGAAGGTATGAAAGAGAAGAGAAGTAATGTTAAAGCTTTGGGTAAAAAATCTTGAAAACTTTAACGCGGATTGAGAAATATAATGTTAATGGAATTATAAGTAAAAGGATGAATGACGTAAAAAATAACAAATAAAAAATGTCATGGATTATAAAAAAAAAGTGGAAAAAAAACTTGTATAACGTAGAATAACTATGAGATGCCAGAGTTACATGCGCACAAAGTATTGATATTTAAGAAATAACTTTTCACAATATAAAGTAAAAAATGACTGTTTGTATGTCCTGTAATATGTAAAGAAGTGAGTTTACTAAATTCATATCACAACGTAAGATTACTGTTCGTAAACATATCACAATCCCCAATTATTATTGTTATTATTATTATTATCATCATCATTATCATTATTATTTGTATTATCATTATTATCATTATTGTTATCATTATCATTATTATTTGTATTATCATTATTATCATTATTATTATTATTATTATATTATTATTATTATTGTTATTATTATCATTATTGTTTATGTTGTTGTTGTTGTTGTTGTTGTTGTTGTTGTTGTTGTTGTTGTTGTTGTTGTTGTTGTTGTTGTTGATGATGTTATTATTATTATTGTTATTATTATCATTATTGTTTATGTTGTTGTTGTTGTTGATGATGTTATTATTATTATCATTATTGTTTATGTTGTTGTTGTTGTTGTTGTTGTTGTTGTTGTTGTTGTTGTTGTTGATGATGTTATTATTATTATTAATATTATTATTATTATATTATTATTATTATTGTTATTATCATAATTATCATTATCATTAGTAGTAGTAGTGATAGTAGTAGTTGTAATAGTATTAATGGTAATGATGATAGTAACAATAATGACGATAATAATTATTATTATTATCATTATCATTATCATTATTGTTATCATTATCATTATTATTATTGTTATTATAACTGTCATTGGTGTTATCATTATTATTATTATCATCATCATTATTATTACTATTGTTATTACTGTTATCATTACCATTGCTGTTGTTGTTACTATTGTTTGTGTCATCATTATAAGAATAATTATTATCAA
>NC_061853.1:28666321-28673821 GCF_019202785.1 Penaeus chinensis
TACATACATACATACATACATACATACATTGATTGATAGATTGATAGAGATAGATGTAGATAGATATATGTGTGTATTAATATATATGTAATTATATATATATGTGTGTATAACGATTTATAACGCTCCTTTCTTGCAACCTACAGGCAATTATATTTCACTACAAAATATTTACAATGCTCTTATCGCTTGAACTAGAAATATATGTATATATATATTTATATATATAATATATATAAATAAGTGTGTGTGTGCGTGTGCGTGTGTGTGTGTGTGTGTGTGTGTGTGTGTGTGTGGAATAATTTTCTTTCCAAGCCCTGTAATGATAGGATTTATTTTCACGGAACTATTAGAGAAAAAAAAATATTTTGAATATCTCTACGGCTGAGACATAATGATGATAATGATTACGTGACACAAAAGAAAATGAGACACTGTATGAGTTAAGGATGAACTATTTTGTTTTATGTGTAGTGGAATGTAGGCTTTTACTTCTACAAAATGTATACATATTTTAAAAAGTTTTTTTATGTTTCAATTTTGATATATAGAGAGGGACAGATTAAAAGACAAAGAGAGAGAATGACAAAGAGAGAAGGGGAAGAGACAGACGGACAGACAGACAAACTGACAGATAGATGTCCTCTTAATATTTTGATGCTCTTCCGTCCCATAGCAGTTTTCTTATACTACGTGGGTCCCGGAAGAGGGTCCTATATATGCGGTTTACGTTTATAGGTTATTTGTGGAATTTGTGTAATAAGAATAAAATGAATTTTAAAAAATCAAGAAGTTATTGATATCAGAAAGCATTCCTTATCCTCTTTCTTCAAATATATCAACATGCAGTAGAGAATATTACTATTATATTGGGTGGGCATCGACGCGTAATCTCTTTTAAATGCACCAGTAGTGAGAAAATAAAAAAGTTAAATACCCTTGCTTGACACCGGTGGTTCTTAAACGAGGTAATTACACCCGTGGGAATAACAAGGTCGTTCATGGTGAGTAACGAGGCACTTTCTGAGAATAATTGCTCTTTGTAGGAAATCGATATATGGTAATTAATAAATATAATTAATATTCATAATAGTCATAACAGTAATAAATGAATAATTATGACAGTGATAATGTCATGATAATCATGAAGGTGATAATAATGATCATAATAATGATAGTAAAACAATAATAAGATACCAATAATAATAACATTAATAATAATAATAATGATAATAAATTACCAATAACAATAACCCATTTAATGTTGATGAATAAGTGATCCAGGTGTGTCATTGAGGACGATGACACAGCAACAATCCTCTATTGTCTAATCTCTGGAAGTGCATAATTATTACCAGTACAAAGAGTGGACTCATTTTGAAGCCAAACTGGAGAGGGAATATCCCATTCCCTCACAAAGTGCTTATCACTTTTATCAGACGTATCTTTGTGAAGATTTTGTTCGTGTTAGAACCAAAGGCAGGAATTAGCTTATAAACGCAGATCCTCTACAAACCCTTGTATTGATAGTTCACTAAAAGACAAACTATATCTTGTTTCCCATGAATGATACAGCAGTAATGTCCATTCTATGTTTATTAACGAAGAAATGATGCTTACATTCCAGTTTGTAATAAAAGGAACAATGCTTTAAAGATATTTTTCCTGTCGAAGGAATCATATTCATATGATTTATTTCTTGAGCAGAGTTTTCTACATACAAAATTGCATAACATTTTACGCATAAAGTTCACTCTCTCAGTGCCTGTCTACGTAAGTCGTTTTTAATGCCTGACGAGTAAATATATGGGTGAGGATTGCGTATTAACTTTATTAACTTAAATGCGAATAAAAATCTAATTTCAATGTAGAATTTAAACATCGAGGAGACACAAGCAGAATGTAGATTTTGATTAAAACTAAGTCCCAGAAATAATGTCCTCATTTACCAAGCAAACAAATCAGCAGTAATCCTCTAGAAGTAGCACAGTGGCTTTATTCATAAATCAAACTTGCTGGTTATATTTGCGTATATAAGGTAAAAATATATTTCATGAGAGGATGGTATATTTTTGTTAAATCACATTGATAATCAGAAGCAAAGGTAAGAGTAACTATTATGATGTATACATGTCATGTCAACAAGTATCTAAGATGATTAAAGTTTCTTTCTATACTAGATATTCATATATTTACACACATACATATACATACATAATTGCATACATACATAGATGTGTGTGTGTGTGTGTTTGCGTGTGTGTGCGTGTGCGTGTGCGTGTGCGTGTGTGTGTGTATGTGTGTGTTTGTGTGTGTGTATGTGCATGCGTGCGTGTGTGCGTGTGTATTTATAGATAGACAGATATAAATACACACACACATATTTGTGTATGTGTATGTGTGTGTGTATGTGTGTGTGTGTGTGTGTGCGTGCATGTGTATATGTATATTCATGTGTGTGTATTTATGTATGTATGTGTATATATATATACATATATATATAATGTAGTACATTGAGGGATGCAAAAATACGTTTCTAAAGACAATTTCATTATCATCGGAGATTCCTCGCGGTGAGGTCTAATTTCCCTCCGGGCGGAAGAGAGAGCGCACGAGCTCTCTTGACTTTCCTCTCTTTATTTCCTCTTGCTTCCGCTGTTACGTGAGTGTGTGGGAGAGAGAGAGAGAGAGAGAGAGAGAGAGAGAGAGAGAGAGAGAGAGAGAGAGAGAGAGAGAGAGAGAGAGAGTGAGAGAGAGAGAGAGATGTATATGTGTATATATAGATATAGATATATATATATCTTATACATATTCATATAAATATATCAAACTATGTACGTATGTACAAAAAAGGTATAAGAATGAATATCTTCACAGCGTAGGAGACGTTTTTGAAGCGTTTCGATTGTTTTCTGATACAACCGAAACGCTTCATTTACATCTGATTTTATTACAAAGATATTCATTTTCACTAAACTTTTTCTGCACTGATCACGAAAAACACTGTATTTGTATGTTTGCTTCTATGTACAATACCAAGTTCATACGGTAGGCGTCTAATGAGGGGGTAGATTAAACTGATCCGGGCTTTTGAGTGAATGAGTATAGTAAGGTTTCATAGTGTCTTTGTAGCTCATATTTACAGATCGCTGATATTGGTTCATTCTGGTCCTTGTGCTGTTCCTTATTAGTACTGTTTAGTTGTGTGGTGTAGGCTGCTGTTTTTCCTCGTGAACTGTATTTGTACAGGTAGTATTCGCGTATATTATCCTGAATACTTGTTGTTTCTTTGGAGAAGTTGTAAACAGTAATCTGCATTGTTTGAGTACCTGTAGAATGTCAGGTTTACTAACACTTGTTAATTCTATTCAGAGCAAATCAGTGTTCTTTGTTCCCTGTTATGCTTTACCTCCAAATTAGTCACATGTTCTTTAGTAGTTCTTTCTTTGTTGTGGAGATATGTTAACTTGAATTGAACATGGGTATTCAGTACACCGTTTTTATGGTAATTTCTCTGCGCTTAAAGTATATATACAATTATGGTGGATTAAGTGTGATATTTGTGTATGACTAAAGATGGATAGAGAAACAAACGGATATGTGGATAAGTAGATAGATATAGATATATATATCTCATACATATACAAACATACAGATGGGCAGGATTCGTGATGAATAAAGTTTAAGTAAAACATACGAAAAAGCACACGTAATTATAGTTTTCAGTATGGAATAAACGTTTAGAAAGATATGTTCTGATCCCTTTCTTTTAAGCGATCTCATCTTGACTGAGAACGTATAGCTGAAAGTCTCGAAAGGAAAACGATAAACAGAAGGAAATAGCAAGAATTTTTTTTAAAAGGGGAAAGGACGTACGTTTTATGAACTTCGGAAGAGCATACACGGCACTCTGAGCAAATACACTGGATAAACACTCCTCATGGGTCCTTTCAAGGGCATTTCATCGTGCAGCTTCAACAGGGTTTAAGAATTTACGGCTAACTTAAGCAGCATCCGACAGAAGGAGAGAGAAAGGTTCTCCAAGAAGAATTAAGTGGTGGAGTTAGAGCGAAGTGGTTTATTGGTAATTAGTTTGCCAAATGACCAAGTTACACAGAAGCTCTTCGGGATTTCATCAGCTATTTGTGATTGAGGGATGTACGATAACTACGTTTTTTTTATTGTTCTTGGTGTCGTTTGTGGCTGTACAAAATAAACTACTTAAATCTTTTAGGTTTTTAGTTTTTTTATTGGTTCGTTAGTCTTATTTCATGCAAGTGATTCATTTTTAGGCTTGTTATTATTCTATTTGCCTTTTGATTACTTATTAGATTAATGCAAAACACTAAAATCATAACTTCGATAAATATTTGTTTACACTTCAGTCAGCATAGGTATTTCTATCACGTTTCCCTTTTCTTTTCTATCTTAGTAATGTCAAAAATATTTTCCATCAACTCTCCCTTCATTTGAATTAAATCATTCACAAAAAGAAATTAAAAAGTAAATGAAAAACATTTTGTGTAGGTTAGAAAAAAATAATAATCCTTTGTTAAAAAAACATTTTACTTTGAAATGCTCCATCGTACACACACACACATGTATATGAATATTGAGCGAGGGATAGACTGATCTAGACAGAAATATTTAAAATGTGTATATACAAAGCATATCAGTGTCAAAGAGAATTTTCCTGAAATATTTTGACACGCCCCTAATGGCGGCGGAATCAACTCCGTCCTGTTTTATTTTTCCTTTTTTTTTTTTTTTTTTTTTAGCAGTATGGAAGGTATTTTCGATTTTCGATGTTTAAAATGAAACTTTTTCGGAGCAACATTCACTAATATTAATGTATCTATATTACTTTTCATTTAATTTATTCTTGTCTTCTCATTTTTTTTTTTATTTTTTTTACAGAAATATCAAAAGTATGTTCAGTTATCCATTTTTCTTTTTTGTTGTTGTTGTCCTCTTCTCTTTAGTTTAGGATTATGAAAAGTGTTCATCAGTTATCTATTCATTAATTGAAGTAAGTCCGTTATAATGCCTCATGTTTGATACTGCCTCTTTTATTTTTTCATTTTTTATAGAAATATCAGAGTAATTTCAATTGTCTATTCTTTTTTTTTTTTTTTTTTTTGGGGGGGGTTGTTTAACTATGTCATTTGCAACGCCATCTGCTTGACCCTTTATGCTAGGTTGGCAGGACAAATAGATGGCTCTGCACGTATTTAGTCACCAAGGAGTCAATTACTAGTCCTACTTATCCCACTAGTTTATCCTTTTCCTTGATGTTGGACACGATTTTCTACTGCAATCAGTATTCTAATAACATGAAGTTTCATACTGTCACCTTTTTGGGCTACTAATTGACTCTTTGGTAACTAAGTACTTTTGTGCAAACATTGGAGTCATATGTGATCGACAGAATTCACAGTACATACATACCCGCGTACAAAAAGCTAAAAGTGAAACCTAATGTATGCATTCTATTTTCTTCTCCCAGAGAATCCTCGCTCGCTCTGAAATGTAACCCGTAAATATGAGGAACCTTCTGTGCCTAATATATATTGCCTCTTCTTTTATTTCGTCCAGTCCTCTTCTTTCATAGAGAAATATCAAGAGTGCTTTTGGTTATCTATACTTTACTTCACTTAAATATCTGCAACGCCATCTACTTATCACGAAAACCTGATGTATGTAGCTTGCTCTTCTCCCTCCTCTCTGAAAATTCTCGCTCTGTAACGTAACCCGTAAACATGAGACTTCTATGTGTGGCGCAGTGGTTTCCAAGCTGCGGGGCATAGAGGGCTACTTGGTGGTTGGTGGAGGAGGGGGGGGGGGGGTGCGAAGGGTTGTTAAAGAGAGTACTTAAGAGAAGAAAGATTTTTGGTGGAATTTGAGAAACCCTGTGCCAAGACACAAGCGTAACCAGCACATGAATGGAGGTAAGTGCATATTTCTTTCTTTTCTGTGCTATTTACCAATATGTGCCGTCGACTAAGCCCGTAAAATACAGTATTTGAGGAAAGGGGGCGCATGGAACTTGTTATTCAGTGACGGGGAGGGGACAAGACTTAAAAAAAAAAAAAAAAAAACTTTACTTTTACATCTTCCTGCCTTCTTATAAATATAAACATGTCGAAATTACTTACCATGATATATTCTCTATTTAACCAAGACATCTGCAGCGCTATTTACTTAACACCTAATGCACGTACTCTGCTTCCTCCTCTTAACTCTCAGAATTCTCCCGCTCTGTAAAACGTAACCCGTAAACATGAGGAGACTTCTGTGCCACCTCTCGCTACGAAATATTTTCTTTGCAGATTGAATTTGCATTTCGTCGGCTTATCGAGTTGACACATGCAAAATTCCTCCGTTCGGCGAGAAAAACAGCCGGATTCTGAAATACGCTGAAACGCATTAGTTATTATCACTGGAAAGAAATAGGGTTTCTTTTTTCTTTTCTTTTTTGTAGGTGTTGCTATTGTTGTTGTTACTTTTTTTTTTTTTAATGCAATATTAGATTAGTATATTTGTAATTTGTGATTCTGCGTCTTCTGCTTAAGTGACTGAGGTCATTTTTGCAGACGAGGAAATCTTATATTATCTCGGGCATTCAGCATTGTCACAGCAGCATATGTATTTTGATTATCACCTCGTTAACTATAATTTTGTTGATATCACAATAACAGTGATGATGATGATGATGATGACGATAATGATAATAATATTAACATTATTGATAATGATTATAATAACACCAACAATTATTATCACTGTTAGAACTGCCGTTATTTTTATCATTATTATTACCATTATCATCATTGTCATTATCGTATTATTCCCATTACCATTATCATTATTATTTATACTATTTTTATTATAACACACATACACACACAAACACACACACACACACACACACACATACATACATATATTTATATATATATATATATATATATATATATATAAAGAGAGAAAGATTTGTATGTATGTATGTATGCATGTTTACATATTTTTGAGTAGAACTTTTTTTACTGATTAATGGTATTAATATAACTTCAGTGTATCCCAGTTTCACCAACGAAAAAAGAAACATATACATGAATATCTTCTAGAAGTTGATTTGAACTCTAAAAATAGATTGAGTTTAGTGTATATATCACACAATATTTCCCTTTTTTTTCTGAAATACATTATCTATGTCCATTTTTACACAATGAATGCTCTTAGAATATATTAGAAAATCCCGTTAACAAAAAAATTGATTTTTTTAACACCTTAAAATGGGTATGTGTGCTTTTTCCGATATTCCTATCTTGCTTCGAGTTGCACGGTAAATATTACGTGTATTGATATTTTTGTTGTGAAAAAAATCTATTGCATAAGTGAAAAAGAAAGTGTTTTAAAGATTCGCGTTGGTGTAATCAATTCTTTGTTTTTTCTTGAAATATTTTTCTTATGAATACTAGAAGAGTTTAAGGGATATCT
>NC_061853.1:28693821-28718821 GCF_019202785.1 Penaeus chinensis
CCAAAGAGCGAATCATTACTTTCCTGAACAGATGATAACTGAACTCTTTCGTTTACATCGCCGATAGAAACCTTAAGAAAGACGTGTGTTATTAGCCCCGTGCTGTGTGGTGCTATGGTAGCGATCTCGTCCAGCAATCACGCTGACCTGCGTTCAAATCCCTCGCCGCCATTGGGTGGTAACCCCGGCTATTCCTTGCACACAGAGGTAATTTAGAGGCAAAACTGAAACAGACAGCATATCACACCAAGTATAACCATTGCAACGAATGGAATAAAACTAAATAATCAAAAATCATTATCGTCTCTGAAGTCAAATAGGCCTCCGCGGGTCGCTTACCTCGCTATGTGTCAATTGCGTTCCTTATTCGTCCTGTGGACTGCTGGGTATTAACAAGAGGAGTGAGGCTAGGTTGTGAAGTAAGCGTGAGGATAGGAAGAATGGGTGTATAAGTGAGTTTGGAAGACTGGAGGAAAGGGAGATAGAGGAGGACCAGGAGGGTATTGGGATAAAATATGAATGTAAAAGAATGGGAAGATGTTTGGGGGAGTGGAAGAAAGAGAGGAAAAGGAAAGTGGAGATAGAGAAAGGGAAAATTGGTGAAATATGAATCGTAAGAACACAGGACTGCGTGGTCGGAAGAAAGAACTAGGATAAGGATAAAGAGTACGTACAAAAGGGAGGACGCAGTCGATGTTTTTGGAAGACATAGTGAAGTAAAGTTATGAGGAAAAGGAGCCAAATGCAGCGACGATTTACAGTGAAGCCAATTCTCTGACTTAAGAATCTGTGTCACTGGTTCACTCTTCTAACAAGCTGCCATTTAGGTATATGAACTGTGCATTTATATTAAACAAGTGCAAAATATAAAGAAAATGGGACATTGTATACAGTAGTGACTGAAATATCAGAAATAATGGTTTATCCTTACTTCAGTCACACTTTCTTTCTTTCTCTCTCTCTCTCTCTCTCTCTCTCTCTCTCTCTCTCTCTCTATCTCTCTCTCTCTCTCTCTCTCTCTCTCTCTCTCTCTCTCTCTCTCTCATCAACTTCAGAACTTCCGCTGTTCAGCTACTTTCGCCAAAGACTTACGGCGTCACTAATTAGCCCACCGCTCAGTGCAGAGTTGATGGCTTTTCTAATAGAAAAGACGTTGGCAGAGACCTTTTTCATTTTCGTTTTCTTTGTATTTTATTACTGTTTATAATATCAGAACATCCCATCTTGGCATTAAAGGCTCATTACGACTCTTAGTATATAGGTATTTCATCTACAATGGCTGTAGTGAAATGAATAAGACTATATATATTTAAATCAGAACCTTATGGCATATTTAAAGGAGTCATCTCATCATTAATGCCATTTAAATTACCTTTTTATCAAACACTAACCTTGAAGAACAATTTACTTCATTTGCATACGAGGTTGCTAGAATTGGGGAATACTCCAAAACTGCCTCTTAAAGCCAAGCTGCAGCTGTGTGTATTTAACAAGATCTTGAGAAATTATATAAAGTGATCTTGGTACCGCTCGACATCAAAGGCCTGTGTAACCAAGTCCTTAGTAGGCCTACAAGTGTTTATTTTTTCCCTTATTGTGTGCGTGTGTCTGGGGGGTGAGAGGTTGTGTGTTTGTGGGTGTGTAGGTTTGTATGTGTGTGTGTGTGTGTGTGTGTGTGTGTGTGTGTGTGTGTGTGTGTGTGTGTGTGTGTGTGTGTGTCTGTACAGATGAGAATCCTTTACAAATAAATCCACGTGTTGATGTACTTTGCTTGTTTGTTTGTATATACGTGTATCTACATTTCTATTTTTGTCGTGGTCTATATGCATTTGATATACGTACATGCAAATGGGTTTATGTGTTATGTATGGCGGTATGCGTATGTGTTTGTATGCATATGTACGAGTGTGTATGTTTGCGCATTGAACACGGGAGCGAGCAAAAGTGTTATTTAAGCTTTAGAAAATCCAGCACCATTGGCCATGAAAGCTTCTTTTTTCGTCTGATCTTTCAAGCCTTTGGGTTAAGAATTCTGCAAAAGAGACCCTCTTGTCTCTTGGCGCTGCAGTTTGAATTTTAACGGCCAATTCAGGTCCTTTTTAGAGCTACTGAACTACACTTTCGTATTTAAACCTTGTTACTTCATTTTCTTTGAAATGAGTGAGGTTTGCGAGAACTTATTTACGGTGATTGGATATTCGCAATATTTGCTTTCATGTACAGTTTTCATTTTGTCACCCCTGAATAATTACGTATATACTCAAGCTTCTAAGAAATAAGGTAAATAATATCTCTACTTTTTTTTTTTTCTTGATTGCTCCTAATAAAAATAAATACTTAAATGAAAATAAGGAGATCTGAGGAAAGGAAAGGAAAGTATCTAAATGCTAGGTATCTCTACTAGTATCGACTGCAAGGTGTCCGTGAAAGGAGCCCCTTTTGCCACCCCGTCAAAGTGGCGATGCCCCGTGAAGTGGGGTGAAAGGCATAAGGGCCAGGATAGGTGGGCCCTGTCTACTCCATAAAATAAAACAAAAACTAAGGTGAAATATAAATCCCTTACAAACCCTCATGAGAAGAAAGGGGTGTCTGAGGTAGCAGTATAGGCACTTATATACATATACCACTGCACATCAAAAGCTTTGAAATTAGTATGCCCAGCTTATCCTAACACTTGCAAGAATAAGGCTCAGGTACAACCTTTCTGTTTCCATTCCGTTGGCAAATTACTGTAGGATCCATGGGGAGTAGCACACAAACACACGTTTCACTTGACATTCTCTATTTGGACAGTGTGTGACATTCATTAATCAAGGAGCCGCCGGAGCAGCTATATGACAGTCATTAATCAAAGAACCCGCCGGGGCGGCTGGGTGACCTGACCTCAACTCGGTGAAAGCAGGATACGCTCTGGAGGGGATACGCCTGCGGAGACCAGCGGGGTTCCCACGCCCTGGGCAAAAGCTAGGGGGGGTAGCGACCTAGCCTGACTCGAAGGAGGCAGAACGAGTCCGACCCTTGAACCGCGAGCACCTTCTCTCTTCGACCGTAGGAACTGACGCCGCCTTCGCCCCGACTACCACTTACCATACCTCCGCCTACTACGTATCTGTTTATAATAAACCTGTTAAACGTATACTGAGTTTTCCTCTGGACCCGCCAGATAATATAGTGGTTTTCTTGTACATTTGAATTAGTGACCAATATACAGCGGGAAGGTAGACAATGTGAACATCAAGGAAGAGGAAGAGCAGCAGGAAGGAGTGAGTGGGAAAGGGAGAGAAGGTGGAGAAAGAGTAGCAAGGGCAGGTGAGCGGGAAAGAGAGAGGAGAGAAAGAATCAAGGGTGAATGGGTGGGAGAGAGGGAGAGAGGAGGTGGAGGAGGATGAAAAGCACCAAGGATGGGAGAGAGAGAGGTGGAGAAGGATGAGCAAGGGTGAGTGAGTGGGAGAGAGAGAGAGGAGAAGGAAGAGCAGTAAGGGTGAGTGAGTGAAAAAAAGAGAGAGGAATAGGAGGAAGGGGAGAAGCAGCAAGAGTGAGGGTGTGGTAGAGGGAGGTGGAGAAGGAATAGAAAAAAGGGGGCGTAAGTGGGAGAAAGAGAGAGGTGGAGGAGGAGAAGCAGCAAGAGTGAGGGATAAGAAAGCAGGAGGTGGGTAAGGAAAAAAGGGGGCGGAAGGTAGAAGAAAGGTGGCCTGGAGACCTCACACGAACTATTTGTCTCATCTTCTGGATTAGGAAAATGTGTGTGTGTGTGTGTGTGTATACATATGTATATTTGTAGGCTTCCACCATTCCTTCAAGTTACAAACACCTTCCATGCAACGAACTGAGCGATGCCTTCACCCCTCCCCACATACACACTCAACGTTTAGCATTTCCTTGTATAAAATTAACACCGTATCATACTCCTTCACAATTCATCCTTTAACCCTACATATGAACACAGTGACGTTGACCTTCTTATACCAGGATACTGACCCAGGTTCGTTAAGGATCGACTTGTCCTACCCCCCACCCTCCCCTCTTGCTGACCTTATAGCTCCTGCCCTGTGCGTATCCTATTAGCCTTTGCTTTGTGTCGTGCTTGCATCCTGCTACAGACATTAGACCCCAAGCACTATATGTGTTTCCTCGTTTTATGTGTCTCCTCCTCACGTTGGAATTAGAATGTCTTTTGTCTCTCTCTTCTCTCTTCTCTCTCTCTCTCTCTCTCTCTCTCTCTCTTTCTCTCTCTCTCTCTCTCTCTCTCTCTCTCTCTCTCTCTCTTTCTCTCTCTCTCTCTCTCTCTCTCTCTCTCTCTCTCTCTCTCTCTCTCTCTCTCTCTCTCTCTCTCTCTATGGTTAAGCAATATATGAATACGCAGTTCTCCTTCACAACAGAACGTAAACGAGAACAATCAGATAAGATCAACTTTTGTTTAATGTAATCTTTACTTTTTCCAATATCTTGTCTTTGTGTTTATCTATAGACAATGTCTGACTACACATATAGATATACACACCGTGTTGTGTGTGTCTGCATGTGCGTGTGTGTGTGTGTGTGTTGTGTGTGTGTGTGTGTGTGTGTGTGTGTGTGTGTGTGTGTGTGTGTGTGTGTGTGTGTGTGTGTTTATATATACATATGTATGTGTGTGTGTATATATATATGTATATATATGTATATATATGTATATATATATATGGATATATATACTTTCGTCCACATTCATTTACATTTATGCGCTTCCATTTCCAGTGTTCAACTAATCTGATGAACTGCTCCGTCCCTGCGTCGCCTCGATAATTACTCAGGGACACACACTTTCGGGCAAACCAGGAACATAAATCGTTTCATAGTATGATGAAACATTCCTTTGATTTCCTTACCTCTTTAAACCCCCTTCCCTCCCACTCTCCCTCCTCCCCTTCCTTCTGTAAGTCCTCTTCATTCTCCTCTTCCTTTCCACTTCCCCTCCTAATTTCTTCCTTAATATCCCCACTCGGATAGTCGTGTTAATAACAAATATGTATATGCTGTTGGTCTGACTACGTTAATGCAGTGTACTTGGCTCGAAGAAGAGCGATAATACCGACAATAATGACAATGATAGTGAAAGTGGTAGTGAGTGGTGGTGATGATGAGGATAAGGATGAGGATGAGGATGAGGATGAGGATGAGGATGATGATGATGATGATGATGATGATGATGATGATGATGATGATGATGATGATGATGATGATGATGATGATGATGATAATTATAATGATAATGATAATGATAATGATAATGATGATGATAATGATGATGATGATGATGACAATAATGATAACAGATTTAGAATAGGATTATAATATTGATGTCTTCATGCGCTTGATATTCATGCTGTTCATTAGTCACCCCATTTTACATTAAAATGAAACGATTACAACCATCACCAATTTTTTAACCCAATAACTTTCTCGTAACTAGGTAATTATCCCTGAAAGATACGAGGAAACATGCTAATGATAACATAATCATTTCACAACCTTAACATTTTCAGTGGTATATTAACACCCAGGATTGCATCACTTTCTAGTAAATAATGTTGAATTCGTTAAATCATCAGTCTATGCTATGCTATATATATTTAAATACATATACATATAAATATATATAGGATATATATATGTATGTATATATACATATATATGTGTAGCTATCTTTTACTATTTATCAAAATCTCTCCTAATATGCAGAGCGAAAAGTGCAGACACCGATTTTTTATGCAATTTATAGTTGGTTTCTTAATTTCATTCGTCCAATATGTCACGTAACTTCATATAAAAGGTACGACGATTAATAAGTCTGGTTATTAAGTTCTTCCTTTTTATTCGAAAAATTATCCTTCTTTTAACCAAATCATTGACAGTGACTATTTTTTCTAAAGACAAAATTAAAACCAATCCATTCTGATTTGGGCGATGTTGGATTTGGCTTATTAATGTTGCAAAGGCAAAATGAATCTCATTTCTGCAATGTCTGGTTATACTGTCCTGGGAAGATGGTAATATATGCATGTGATATCATTACAAAATTATAGATATTAGTGGCTTGGGAGTGTCGTAGAATAATAATTCTCATAAGGATTATATGAATGTTGGTGAACTAGTCAGTTAACTGTTGGTTAATTTTGTCGTAATATCACTTGCTCTCGACTAATATCAACGATTAGCATTACTATAGTTACGTCTATGACATTTTCAAGTGTCTTTCTTCGCAGTATAGCTTTGAAATGTAACGAAACACTTCACTCAACTTTACCCAAGGGCACTGAGACTACGAACAGTTTCCAAATGTCGAACAAATAGATTTAAGTCGTACCGTTCAGTCGCCTAACTGCTTTTAATGTCGTTTCATATTTTAAGGATCAATGAAAAATCTTGAGCCAGTCACAGGTGTGGCTATTAAGGATGTGCATAATTATAGTTATTTTATGATTATGATTTCTCGTTCCTTGATTAACTTAGTATGGGGTTTCACCATGCGTAAAAGTGATATTGAAACACAGGAACTGGATCAAAATATAAAAAGTACATACACACAAACATATGTTCCATTCACTTTCTTTCACTTTCAATCCCACTCTCAGTCACTCTTACACTTTCACGCACATTCATTCCCACTCTCACAATCTCTATTTTCACATCTATCACAATACCAACAAAAATACATATAGTTTTGAAACCACCGAACGACAGCTTCCACACCTTCACCAACCTAAGTCATTTCTCCCACGCTAAAAGGACGCGCCGCTGCCTCTCAGTCCTTTTTTCCCGTTGGCGAACCTCAAAGTTGGCCTGTAACTTACTCTCCTGATTTCCCAAACGTCTGCGCCCTTGAGGTAAATCAGCGAACCGGGTTAATTCATGGGAAGAGGAGAGAGGCTGGTCTGCTAACAATCGGAACCTTTGTGAAGTCCTGCTTTGGTATTTACGTGAGGCTAAAGAGTTAAATGTGTCCAGGAATAAAAAAAAAAAAAAAAAAAATACTCTCCATATCTTATGAGAAAAGAATTTTAAAATAAGAATTAAAAATCCTGCTTCTTGTTACCGCACGTTAATATTCAGCGCCGGTTATGTATGCTTACACGCTTAACTGAGAAGGAAAATTTATCTTCCTGCCAACTGTAATGATTACACGTCTTTCATGCTGACTACTGTAACTTCGCTCCTATTCCGCTGAAATAGCTGTAACGAATGTACCTGTTCGTTAGGGGACTTAGTAACAACACTTACATATCTGTATTATGTTTTCTTACTGGGGTAACATATATATATATATATATATATATAAACATATGTGTGTGTGTGAGTGTGTGTGTGTGTGTGTGTGTGTGTGTGTGTGTGTGCGTGTGTCTGTGTGTGTGTGTGTGTGTGTGTGTGCATGTGTGTGTATCTATGTATGTAAATATATACATATATATGTATATATATGTATGTATGTATATGTATATGTATATATGTGTGTGTATATGCATAT
Organism: Penaeus chinensis; assembly: GCF_019202785.1. NCBI lineage: Eukaryota > Metazoa > Arthropoda > Malacostraca > Decapoda > Penaeidae > Penaeus > Penaeus chinensis. The sequence continues at coordinate 28,701,323 of NC_061853.1, forward strand.
TTATATATATACATATATATGTGTATATATATTATATTATATATATATCTAAATATGTATATATATGTATATATATACATATATATGTATATATACATATATATCCCTGTGTATATATATATTACATAATTTTATGTGTGTATATACATATGTGTATGTTACAAATTGTATACATACACATCGTACGATTGAGGATTTTCGAAATATATTTCTTGTCACAGTGTTAATGTGTTTGATCTTACTTGTTATCGTATTTTAAATAGTATAAATAATTTTTGGAAATATTATATGTTCAAAACTTCTTCAGAAAAGATATTTTTCAATCACGCGATTCGGTAATTTTGTGAAGTCTGGCAAATTCAATCAATTTTCAATAAAAAAAGAAAAAAAAAACACTTTTCCAACTTTCTCAAAGAAAAAGTCGAAGAAAAATGTCAAAGTTTACAGTTACTGGGAGCCAAGTGTTGCGTAAGATATTTATATTTTGGGGGAATATAACATCAGTTCAGTGTTATCTTCGTGTTATCATTATCATCCCTCCATTTTTTAAATTATTTTATGATCAATTTCGCCGTCATCATCATTATCATTACTACTACCATTGCCGTCATTATTATTATCATCATTATTATCCAACATTGTTATAGTTATCATTATTGTTATATTTATCATTATTGTTATTATTATCATTATTTATATTATATTATATTTATTACCCCTCTGATCATTATCATCATCACCATTGTAGTTATTACCAATTTTATCAATATAACTACGTCTTTTAGCCTTTACTTATTATTCTCTACTCCAATAGTCCCAGGTCAAAGCCATGCAGCTGAAGCACTACTGAGAATATTGCTACTTTATTCATAATATTCTTCTAAGTATATGTATTGATCCCAAAGGACCGTTTTCTGGGATATTATTTGCGTATTTCTCTCTCTTATTTTCTCCTAGTCCCAATACTTTGATAACCGTTGGGATAGTATTACTTCACCAAATTTTCGTTATTGCAGTTTCCATTTTTAAGGATGGTGCATTTTTTTCAATTGTTAACAGCTCTCCAGCCCTGTTCGCCTAATCTCGTTACTTATTTGATTTTCCAGGTCATTGTGTTGAAGCTGTAAGTGACAACTGGAATCGCTATAGTGTTAATTGGTTCTAGGCTGCGTTAAAGTTCACTCTTTCAGAACATTTTCTTTTTTTTTTCTATTAACATGCTTTGTGAATCTTTTCCCTCGTGTGTGTTTTCTTTCTTCTTTTCTTTTTCTTTCTCTTGTATTTATATATTCCTTCGTCTTCCTTTTCTTTGGCTCATGTGCTATATTTTCAAGATTTTTATCTGATATATTTGATTACCTGTTTCGTATGGAGGCAAATTTTGCGCGTTTGTCCAGGGCAAATACTCTTTTTACGCCCTTTTACTTCAGAATACTAAGTAATCCTTTAAGGTGATTATCATCTTTAGTGTTAAAGGCATCATTTTAGAGAAGATTTAAAGGATTATGAGCAAGGCAAAAGAAGCCTTATACTTGGGGGGGGGGGGGGGGGGGGGAATATTATCAATTTCCTTTTTTCTTTATTTTTTTATATCGTATCACAGACAAATATCATATTTTTGTGTACATACGTCTCTCTCTCTCTCTCTCTCTCTCTCTCTCTCTCTCTCTCTCTCTCTCTTTCTCTCTCTCTCTCTCTCTCTCTCTCTCTCTTTCTCTCTGTCTGTCTGTCTTTAAGCTTATGTTGGCTATGCCATCGCTGCTTGGCACTTCCCCACTGTTGTTTTTGTTGATTGTAAATGTGGTTTCTGATGTCTGTTTCCTTGCACTTCTGAAGTTTTCGGTCTTTCGTTTTAAATCCCCGTTCCTTTATCCAAGGGACATTATCGGTGTGTGTGTTTTTATCCTCATACCTTCTTCCAAAAATCTTCAAATTGCTAATATATTGAGAATATATATGTGTGTATATATATACATATTTTTTTTTTTTTTATTATTATTGTTACTAAGGCTGAAAAGCATTTCTTTGTATCTTCTTTGTATATATTACTTTGACCTCGTTTACTTTTTCTTTTCTTTTTTTTTCGCTTCTCATCTGTTCTGGGTATTCTTTATTTTCCTGTTTGTTTCCCCTTTATTGCCAGTTTCCTTTCTATACTCCATTCATCTTCAGGAAAGTTTAAGAATAAATAAATAAAGATGGCATCTGTTGTTGAGTTACTAAGATCGCAGCATTATTAACGAACATGGTGATAAATAAAGTGTTGATGAAAAACAGATTTAGAAAAATGATACTCACATCTACTGGAATAAAAGTAAATATTTCACGAAACACTTAACCCCGGTAACTTCGGAAGTTCATTTTTCCCTCTTCCTGAAGATAAAGTTTGAAAACTCTTTTGTTAATTGAGCGAATAAGATCGAGACTTTGGAGAAGCTGCATGTGAGCGAAAACAGTTTCAGTTTTTTAAGACATGTAATAGTACTGATGTATCGAAGCCACTGAAGGTATTATTGTTATAGTAGTAAATGTTCGCAAGTTTACTTGTAGGATTATGAATGATGTGACTGGGCTGATGTACTGAATTATTTTTCGAAGATGTGAAAGTACTTGTATCACTCTAAAATCACTACCTGTATTAGAAGATGCTAAAATAACTATTATTATAAAACCATTGCATGTTCAAAGATACAAAACTCACTGTTCGTATTATCCTCGAATCACCGCTTGTATTAGAGTATGCTATGTCTAACATGTTTATTGATTTTAGCCATTAACCATTAGTTTGATGCTAAAATCACTGTTTCTGTTTGATGCTAAAATCACCGTTTCTGTTTGATGCTAAAATCACTGTTTGTATTGTCCTAAAATCACCGTTTATATCAGAAGATACTGAATTCACTGCTTGTATCAGATGCTAAAATTTCTGTTTGTATTCTAAAATCACTGCCAATATTATTAACGTTTATAATCCTTTTGTTGATTTCCTATTCAGGAATATTCAGAAAAGCAAGTAGGAAGAGGGAAAATGAACTTCCGAAGTTACCAGGGTTAAGTGTTTCGTGAAATATTTACTTTTATTCCAGTAGATGTGAGTATCATTTTTCTAAATCTGTTTTTATCACCACATCTTGATAACTCAACAACAGATGCCATTTTTATTTATTTTTTTCAAACTTTCCTGAAGATGAATGGAGTATAGAAAGGAAACTGACAATAAAGGGGAGACAAACAGGAAAATAAAGAATACACAGAACAGATGAGAAGCGAACCGTCGACGCTCAAAAAAAAGGAAAAAAAAGAAGTGAAGGAAGTGAATTACCGAAAGTTCTACCGACAAAATAATATATACAAAGATACAAAGAAATGCTATTGAGCATTTATAACAATAAAAAAATGTATATACATACTTCCTCAATGTATTAGCAATTAAAAATACTTACGGATCTTGGAAACTTTAACCGAACCAAATATATTTAGTAAAATACTAGTAAAATCCTCCGATAATGAAAATACTTAAACAAATTAAGTAACCAAATATCTAACGAGGAAATGGATATTTCAAATTTATCACGACGTAATAAGGGCGTAGTTACCCGTAGACAAGAGAACAGGTGTATGGTCGTTACAGCAGACAGGAAGATTAAATGACCCTCGGTAGATAACAGTGTTGCCATACATAAGCTATTCATGTCATTATTCATTGTCACTGGCAACTGTGGTGATGAGACCCGTAGGTGGCTGTTGCCTATGTTTATTTTTTCTTTCTTTTTATTGCACTTTAATCCGGTCTGTATTCCGATAACGTGTTTAAGAAGGAAAACAATGATGATGTTGGTAGTGACAATGATGGTGATGATGACGTTAACAGTGATAATACCAATAATGGTATTTTAATGATAATAATAATGATTTTAACAATGATTATAAGGATAATGATAATGACTGTTAATGTTGATAATAATAGCAATAATAATTATTATTTCTATTATCATTATAATAATGATGATTACAATAATAATAATATTTAGTAATGATAATAATAATAGTAATTGTAATAATAATAGTAATACTAATAAGAAGACCAAAACAAAAAATATGTATATTAATAATGATAATAATGATAAAAATTAATAAGAGCAATGATAAATCAGTAACGGTAAAATCTAAACAAAAACAGTTTTCCCTTCTCAAATGTACATTAAATAGTACTGTTTTTTCGTAGCCAGTCGATTATATATACATATATATATATATACATACATAAGTGTGTGTGTGTGTGTGTATGTTTATGTGTATATATATACATATGTATATGTATACATATATATGTATATATAAGTTTGTATGTGTGTGTGTGTGTGTGTGTGTGTGTGTGTGTGTGTGTGTGTGATTATAGGGAAAGCTCCTCGGGAAAGGATTTTTATCTTATTTTGATATGTGCACCTTTTATATCATTATGAGGAAAATTCTTTAGCCTTTAGATAAAATTAAATAAGTAACTAAAAACATGTCTATATGTATGTGTGCACACAAACACATGCACACATTCACATATTTATATACAAATATATGTATATAAATATACTCACATCTATATACATATATAGATATATGCATTTACATATATAAATATATATCAATTTACATATGTATACATATACATAAAATCTTTTTTAAACACTCATATTCATATATATGTGTATGCATGTCTGTGCGTGTGTCTGTGTGTGTTTGTATGTGTGTGTGTGTGTGTGTGTGTGTGTTTGTGTGTGTGTGTGTGTGTGTGTGTGTGTGTGTGTGTGTGTGTGTGTGTGTGTGATATCTATACGCACATACATAAATGAATGTATGTACATTCGTATGCGTATATGTGTTTATGCGTAGATAGATAGCTAGAGATAATATAGGTGAAAAGATACAAATAATACATGCGTGTATGTATGTATACATTTATGTATACACTCATACACATAAGCACACAAACACGCACACACACACACACACACACACACACACACACACACACACACACACACACACACACACACACACATATCTACTGCATATATATAGATATATACAGTGTATATGTGTGTCTGTGTGTGTGTGTGTGTGTGTGTGTGCGTGTGTGTCTGTATTGGATGTATGTATGTATATGTATGTATGTATGTGCATATGTGTGTATAGTGTATGACTGTGTGTATGTGCATTTTGTGTATGTATATATAGACGTATATATATATATATATATATATATATATATATATATATTCTATATACGAGTATATCGCACATATTCTAACCTTCACAGGACGCAAATAACATTAAACTCGTGATTGTTAAGTCAACACCATTCTAACACTTAATAAGGATTCTGGTTGTTAGCAAACCAGCCTCTCTCCTCTTCTCACGAATTAACCCGGTCCGCTGATTTACCTCAAGGGCGCGCAGACGTTTGGGAAATCAGGAGAGTAGGTTACAGGCCAACTTTGAGATTCGTCAACGGGGAAAAAAGGACTGAGAGGCGGCGCGTCCTTTTAGCGTGAGAAAAATGGCCTGGGTTTTTGCTACTGTTGGAAAGTACGGAATACTTTTTTTTTTCTTTTGATCTTAACATTTTTCTATTTTCTATTATTTGTTCAGCACTTGGCTTACGGTCAAGAATCATAGCCTCGAGTTTCTTCACAGTTAACACACTTTGCTCAAATTAATACGTAGTTAGATACAAGTCTGGAAATGCCCACTAGCATCCCATTGAACGTAAAAGTTCATATGGCAGAATCTGAAAAAACTATTCCTTGACATTCTACATAATCTGTGTTTATCTGTTTATCAGGCGCACCACCTCTCGGGACCGTAGCGTTTGTCCGCCACACGAAGAAGAAAAATATCGTAGTACAAGCCGTTCCCTTGAAATTGTGCGCTTCGTAGCTCAACGAAGTTCATAACCGAACGCTGAATGAAGTGCCTAACCGAACGCAAGGCTGGTGGGAAGCTGTCGTTGGGTTCTTTGTCTTTTCGTTCGTTTTCTTTTATTCGTTCGATGATGTAGGTGTGGAGATCGATGAAAATTGTATCTTTAGCTGTACGTGTGTGTGTGTGTGTGTGTGTGTGTGTGTGTGTGTGTGTGTGTGTGTGTGTGTGTGTGTGTGTGTGTGTGTGTGTGTGTGTGTGTGTACATATACATATAGCTATACATATATAAACATATACATACATATATACATATATATTCATATATATATACATATATACATATATATATATATTTATATATACGTGTGTGTGTGCGTGTACATATATGTATACATACATTTATGTGTATATATACACAGATATATGAATTTATATATATGTGTGTTTGTGTGTGCATGCATGCACATTTACACCTGCGCATACAATATATATATATAAATATAAATATATATATATACATATACATATATATTTTATATATATATATTTATATACATAAATGTATGTATAAAACACAATCTTAATATTCGTTTGTTATTCAATGACAACTTTTTCATGTAAAGGCATATGATTTTAAGTTTAGATAAAGACTACCGTGCACGATACGTTTCCATTTGCAAAAGCCATTCTGGGATCTTTTTTTCCTCTTCTTTTTTTTCTTTTTTTTCTTTTTTTTTTTTTTTTGGGGGGGGGAGAAAAAATATACACATTTAAGAGTAATTGTTTCCTACGCTGAAAAGAAAACTATATACGTTTTTATAACAGTTGGTACGACACCGGGGACCAAAGTTTATAAGGTAGAGAGGGATGGATACTTTTTTCTCATAAAAAAGACTGATACAAGAGAGAGAGAGAGATAAGAAAGTTTCACCTATTTTTATATATATACTTTTTTTCTTTTTTTTTTTTGCTTTTTTTTTTTTTTTATGTCATGGTTTTGGTTCGAGCAAGATGTTATCGAATGAGGCCACGAAGTTGCGTCAGGTTTTAAATCCTTTGGTTGACTTTCCATCTTCCTAAGGTAGTGTCGTGTTGCCTGTCAGCTGTGAGTGACATACTTCGCTACATATTATATTTCAGGTGCCATTGGAGACTCAATCATACGAGTGAAATCCAGTGTGTGTGTGTGTGTGTGTGTGTGTGTGTGTGTGTGTGTGTGTGTGTGTGTGTGTGCGTGCGTGCGTGCGTGTGTGTGTGTGTGTGTGTGTGTGTGTGTGTGTGTGTGTGTGTGTGTGTGTGTGTGTGCGTGTGTGTGTGCGTGTGTGTGCGTGTTTGTATGTGTGTGTATGTGTGTGTGTGTGTGTGTGTGTGTGTGTGTGTGTGTGTGTGTGTGTGTGTGTGTGTGTGTGTGTGTGTGTGTGTGTGTGTGTGTGTGGCCGTAGGCGCTCCAACTTCTAGGGTTTTCCCCTTAAAGATTCCAAGATAAGATGTATGTATATCGGTACACCAAGTCTCGATAGCATAAATTCTACCATAAGATTACATTAAACCAAATAAGCAGTGTACGGTGTGGTACATGAATTGCAGTTATTGGAGGCTCGTTATGGAGTTTGTCGACATTGAACAATATGAAAGGTATGACGCTATTACGACTGGCATGTTATCGAATTAGGTATTTCTAGATACATGCGTGAGAGAGAGAGAGAGAGCTTGTATTTCTGTAATGGTGATAATTAAAAACAATTAAAAAGTGAAAACAGTGTAACGTTCAGTGCAGTATCAACCACAATTTTTCTCTCTTTTTTTAAACAAATAATTCATCTTAAAACTGAAAATTAAACAATAATCCTGAAAATTTCACATTCAACATCATTTGCATAGACGAGAAATGATAACTAGGCTGTAATAAAATTCCTCACTTTTTTTTACTGCTATATAAATATTTTCCATGTTGACCGGTCTATTCATATTGAAATTGATGTTCAGACTTACAAATATTTCTAAAGCCATTTTCGCCGGTCTCCCGTTCATGATTTATTCAGATATTTTGAAGGGGACTTGCTGATTACTTATTCCATTATATATCACTATATATACAAAATATGTGTGTATGAAGGCATATATATGTGTATATATATTTATAACCTTATACATTTATATATCTACATAATTATATACATATACACGCACGCACAAACGCGCTCTGTTACTGTTTTGATGAATGAACAATTTCATAAATTTATTTATTTGTTTATCTATTTTTTATTTTTTTATTTTTTACCTTGTTTTGCGTGCAGCGAAAGCATTGATGGGTGGAATCCCTAATAAGAGTTTATATTTCATTCTCGTTCTCGTTTTTATTTGTTTTTTTTACCTCTGGCCCCACTCCCACCCCCATCCACAAAAAATGGTATTAGCCCGTGATGCCTTCGAAAGGATAACTGACGTTTCACGACCGAACTCTTGAAGCCCAGTGCCCCCGGGATACATTTTTCTCTTTTTTTTTATGAACTAGAATGCTATGTCTACATAATTTCTTGATATGTCATCATTCAGTACCACTGTTGTTTATCAATATTGCTGACACGGGATATGAAGTTGTATTTCTGTCTTCTAAAACATGTTCTGAAAAATTTTCAAATTGATCTTCCTTTAGTGAAAAAAAAATCTAAACCATTAGGCATTGTTGAAAAAAGACTCAAAGTAGAGAAATCTATCAGTTTCGGGCGCACTGGTGACCTCACAGCATTTTAGCAACTCAATTGCATTACGATCTGTTTAAAATAGGAAAAAAAACTAGAAATTCACAGATCAAGAACTTGTTATTATTACCTGGTTATTTCTTTATCACATTGTTATAACACTTGCAACGGTTATTCTACTAGCATAAAGACCTTATTGGGCTTCCTTGTAAAAAACAATCGCTGATGTCTATATTATTCATCATTTCACATTTCCTTTATTACGTCAGAGGAACATATAACCGTTTGTTAATAGTTATGGTTTAGAAAAAGAGTGCTACTAATTGCAATAGGGATATATTCTGGCGAGTAGAATAGGTCCAATTATTCCCCGTGGATTTTGCTGGACTTGCCACAAGGTAAACCCAGGCATACTATAGAAAGGTCTCATCATGGACGTCGGCGGTAAGGAAGCGTCCTACACATGACTCTTCCTATTGGCCCAAATACCCTGTGAGGGAGCAATCTTTCACATGGATCTCAGGCCGATGGAAGGAGGTAAAATTCTCAAGAGCATGAAGGACCCAGGCATTGTTGACGTTAATTGTATGACCAAGAAGGGCGGGAAAATGTGAGCAAAAATGTATGACTGTGTTTTTTTTTTTTTAACTTTTGCTTTGAATAAAATCCCTGAGTAAGGTAATGTTGGATTCGAACGTATCCAAGTAAGACTTTACATACAAAGGCTAATGCATTGCAACAGATGCCCAAAATTCGGACACACCTAATTAAGATATATTGACAAAGACAAAGAAAGTCACTTGCCGCAAATGTGCTGAGGTTCACGACACCATTACATGTACCATTAAAATTTTCAAATGTGTTAATTCTGGAGATCCCCATCAGTCAGGTTCTGCTGAGTGCAGCAGCCTGAAGGAGATGAGATATTAGTATATATGAAAAAACCTGTAGTTATACTGAAGCTTAGAGGAATGTGGAAAGTTTGACACTTAAACAAACTGTCAAAGAATTCAATATTAAAATATATGAACTGACTAAATTGGTCGATCAAATGGCTGCATCAACCCAGCATAAACATCTAAGAAGGCTGATATCGAATCACAGTCAAGATCGAACCTCCCCAAAAAACGTAATCTTCGCGTCGACCTTTATTCAATTGAACTATCTAGATTAAATCTAAATTAAGGGAACTTAAAATATTAGTCTCATCCTACACACTTAACACACTTCGTCTCTGACGAGGTCGTTTCGCTGAGAAAATACCAAATACCATTTATGTCGGAATGACCGTGAGGGTAGAGATGGAGGCGTCGCCGTGTAGATCCACCAATGCCTCCCTTTTACTGAAGGGACTATTGATTCTAAGTAAAAATTTAAAGCACAAATCTGTATGTTCAGTTTGTTGTCCACCTGATAAAGTGGTAATTTATGATGAGCTCTTTGCTATTCGGGATAGACTACTGTAAAATAAATAAATAAGGTGATTTTAATGCTCATCATACTTTATGCGGATTGATGGTAGAGGGGAGTAAGTAGTTAAGCTGATTAATGATTCTGCTTTGGTCCTTCTGAACGATGGGGTGGACGATACCGGTACTTTGAGCTTTATTGACGTATACTGGTCTCTTCTACAAGTGCCTGTGGCACACTATTGACGACTCGTTGGGAAGCAATCACCATCCTATTTATATCAAATATTCATGCGACATAATAAGAACACCTTCAGCACCGAAATTTAAGAGTAAATCGATCAGACTGGGGGTTTTCATAAAGAGCGTCAAGCTCGAACTTGTTCGAGAAACCTTTGATGATAAAGTAAACAATATTCAGAATACAACAATGATATCCATTCCAAATAATGACAGGTAAAGTTAAGCATAGAGTTCCATGGTGGACACCAGATTGCCGCAGGGCGCAATTGGGCCTACAGGCTTTTCGAAAATAACATCAATAACGAGGCCAATTGTGATGGCTTCCATAATGTATTTTATAGGAGCTGCCCTGCCTACAAGCCCTCACTCTACATGATGCCAGACAAGAAACACGCCCACGAGATTTTTCTCTTTCTACCTATTCCAAAACTGCACTTTTTTCTGCTCCCCTCCCATCTCACAAGATGTCTCCTCAGCATCTCCCCTGATATCTCTTCCCTCTAACCCGAGCCACCCTATCTCTATCCCCCCTCTCCCCAGTCAAATTCCTCTCCTAGCCTGAATCCAGACACTCCAATCTCTACCTCTTCCCCTGTGCCTACCACTCCCCCTCCTCACTCTACCTGTCGCACCAGACAATCTAAACATTCCACCCCATCTTCTCTTACCACAGCCTCTCCTACACCCACCTTTCCCTCTGCTAATCGCACATCTATTCCCTCTTCTCCTCCACACATTAAAACCTGTTTCTCAGACAACCCCACCCAACCCCCCTACAGAAACTCTTGATGTCATCCAAAAGTTCCTAAACATGACTCAAGAGAATAATCCACTCCCTCATCCATCCTCTAATCCCTTTATTCCTATTCGCTCTACATTCAAAATATCTGCCAACATCCATCCACCCAGTCACCCATAAAAAACACCCCATCCTCTCCTCCTCCATGTGCATTACCATTCATTCTTCCTTCCCCATTATCCTTACCACTCCCACAGAGATGTTCACATGACTCCCTGATGTCACAACAATGTCCTTCTCCAGATCCCTCCCCTCCTAACATTCTTCCTGATACTTCACCACCCCTGTTCCCTTATTTCATTCTCTGGATTCTTCTCCTACTTATACAATTATCGTTTCTTATCGTATTACCCTTTGATTGTTTCATAAAAACTCTTTTACAGTTTTCCTCATACAGTGTAACTCTCCCTTCCTCAGACATACTCTCCATTTGATCTGATCGCCCTATACCTTTAACCATTCTATCCTACAGTGTTCTACAAACTTTGATGTCTAACACATCTAATCCTGATTATTAACTCATTTCCACCCTTTTCACCACAATACTTTGACCTTTGATGTCTAGCACATTAATTTATTTTAACCATTAACCATCAATAACAAGAACCTTTGCAATTACAAACTAGCAAGAGCTAGGGCTCGTAGAATAGTAAGACAAGCAAAGAGAGACTCCTGGTGGAGCTTTGTCTCTACAATAAATAGGAACACACAAATACCACAGGTTTGGTCAACTGTTAATAAAACCAATAAGAAAAAACTTTCTTTAAAATTAAAAACATTGACAAGAGTACAAATTTTTATTCACTTAGAGACATTGTTCATACCCTCACCAGGCAGTTCTCATATACAAGCAGCTCAGACAATTACCATCCTGCATTTCTTACCACCAGGGAAGCAGCTGAGCTGTAAGCTATACATTTTGCCACTGGAGATGACTTTGATTACAATCAAGATCTAACAATGAGTGAGCTAGTCTGAACCCTAGAAGCCTTTAGAGGAACTTCCACAGGCCCTGATAGGAGTCAATATGAGATGATAAAGTATCTTAATCATGATGCCATGATTAAGTTGCTAGAGCTGTACAATGAAATTTGGAAAAGCTAGACCTTTCCAAACTCATGGCACTTCATCCACATCATTCCCATATTGAAAGGAGGGGGAAATCCCAGAACCGTCATCTCCTACCACCTAATTGCATTGACAAGTTGCTTATGTAAGGTCATAGAACAAATTGTTAATAGTAGGCAATCGCATTTTCTAAATACCAGAAATTTACTAGTTGCCAAGCAGTGCAGGGACACCAAACTTTTAACCAACTAGTAAAATTGGAAAGTCGGATTCAAGAGGCATTTGCCAAAAAGTATTTTTTGATTTCAGTATTCTTAGATATAGAAAAACCTACAGCATGACTTTGAAGTGTCTTGTCACCAACATTATTTCTATCTATGATAAATGGCATATTACCAGTTCCACCTTGACATCTTTAATATTCACTGTACACTGATGATTGTGCATTATGGCATTCCAGCAGTAATTCTCAGCAAATCATATGCAATTGGCACTGGATATGATACATAACTTGGGCCTCCAGTTGGGCTTTAAGTTTTCAACACAAAAGTATTGGAGTATTTTTTTCATAGGAAGATGTCAAGCATTAAGCTAACTTTAGATAATCACCCAATACATATTGAATATTCTGCTAGATTTCTTAGTCAACTCTTTGACTGTAGACTTAATTGGAGAGACGACATCGGTCAATTAAAGAAAAAATGTTAAAGAACACTTAATTTACTGAAGTGCATTGCTGGAAATAAATGGGGAGCTGATAAAAAAGTATTTGCTAATGATTTATAAAGCACTAATTAGGTCTAAAGTAGATTATGGAGCAATAATGTATGCCTCAGCATCAGATTTTGAAAGGTTTGGATGCTGTACAGAATGCTTGTATGCGAATGTGTCTTGGAGCTAAGGCCATGGTGGCGAAGGTGGAGGTACACGAGAGGTTCAGAGAGATCCTTATTAAACCTCTTCCTTTTTTTTTCATATATATACTGACGGCTCCAAGACAGATGAGTGTGTGGGAACGGGTGTGTGGTCAAGTGAATGTGAATAGATTTTCAGACTGCCAAATCATATATTGATCTTTCTTGCTGAACTTTTTTCTATTGATAGAATAGTAATAGAATAGTATTTTTTTCAGATTCATCAAGTTCACTTAAAGCCATTAAATCATTAGAAACCACTAAAAATGAACTGCTGGGTAATATCATTTGTAAGCTACATAGTGCCAATATATCATACAAGCTAATATAGTTAGCAGGCCACTCTGGTATCCATGGCAATGAGCAGGGTGACAAATTAGCCAGGTCAACTGGTGATCTGGACCATAGCATAGTCCAGATGGATCTCAGGTGTTTTATTTCTTTAGCTAAAAAGTGAGTGAACCAACCTGCAAATCAATAATAAACACAAACCCACAAGAGAAATGTTGGACCAGCCCACAGAAAAAGCAGAAGGAAGGAGGTGGTGTTGGATTGCCTTAGAGTCAACAAAACAAAACATACACACCTCACCCCTTACATTGAAAATAATTCCCCCACAATGCCCCCATTGCACCCTGAACTTTTCAGTAAAACACATTTCATAACTTGCCATAACAATAGCAGACACAAATTGAAAAAATATTTTAGATTACATAATATCAAATCCACTTTATCAAATATATCAGATGATGAGAAAATAAAAAGTAATCACTTTTCTAAAAGAAACAATGACTGAATGATCTTATCTACATTGAAACAATGAAGAGGATTCATTAGTCTAATAACCTTGGCCACATGCTGCCGGTTGATAGCAAAAAAATCCAACAAAACCAAAAAAGCACTTCTATATGATTGACATTTCTACACTTTCCCAGATGCAAAAATGCCTTCAAAAAGCATGGTTCTGAAGTGGCTCTATTGGAAAACATGGAACTCTCATCCTTATACATTCTGTGGGTATGCTATGGACACCTTCCTTCCATAATATCTCCTTGGACTTGGAGAAAGACTGAAATATGGAGGGCTATTTTGGGAACTCGTATAAGGAAGAAAGTCAGAAGGAAGCTCCTACATGGAAAGGAAGCACATCTTGTAAACAGTATTACATATTTTCATCTGACCTAACCACCAAAACTGCATGTGCCAGTTAATTAGGAAAAAAACAAATCTAGTTCATGTGTGTTAAACATTGCCTCAGTTACAGGCAGAGTATGTTGTCATTGTTGCACCCCTGACCTTTGCAGGCAAACAGCCTTCATAATTTCTATGTCTCTCTAGTAGCAAATGTTATTTTCTTGATATTTGTTCTTACACTGCATACCCTCTCATTTAGTTCATAAAGTATATGGTTCTTGTGTTCCAAAATGCATTTCTTATTACTACTAATACCCTAATAGTGGCTAATGATAAATAATTGATCAACTCTTGCATAAAGTCATATATTTTTTGTTTCCTATTCCTCCTATGGTATCAGAGAGCTGACCTATCCTATATTCTGAAGATTCCCAACATTGAATTGAGGGGTGGGGGAATTAAAGTATATCATACTTTTATTAACTGTTATAGATAAAACAAGGTTTCTGAAAACTAATGCTAGGAAGGAAAGAAAGAAAGAAAGAAGGAAGGAAGGAAGGAAGGAAGGAAGGAAGGAAGGAAGGAAGGGAGGAAGGAAGGAAGGAAGGAAGGAAGGAAGGAAGGAAGGAAGGAAGGAAGGAAGGAAGGAAGGAAGGAAGGAAGGAAGGAAGGAAGGAAGAAAGGAAAGGAAGGAAGGAAGGAAGGAAGGAAGGAAGGAAGGAAGGAAGGAAGGAAGGAAGGAAGGAAGGAAGGAAGGAAGGAAGGAAGGACTTGTCTCAGTACACTTTTATCAAAGGAGAGGTCTTTTGGAAATATACATATACAGTACAATGTTCTGTATTACTAGTAGTAAAATGAAAAACTCGAACAAACCCAAAATATTTTTCTCAAGGATTCAAATACGACATAAATAACATAAATTGTTGTATTTCATTTGCCAAGGTAACCAATAATCATATCTGTAATCCTACTATTAAATGTATCTACAATGGTCCTCATATTCCCTAATATCTTACAACACATATTGTCTTTGGTGCCCTATTACGTTCTTAAAAATATATCAACTTATAATGTCTAAAAATACAACATATGAATTTCATATAACTAGAAACAACAATAGTTATGATATATATGTAGAATGTCATATCATGGATACATGTCAGTCAAACAAATATGCTGTTAAAAATAATGGAACATTAAGGTATACAAGTGTGTAAAGGGCTTTATGTTTGTGATTTATATCACATGAAAAAAAAATGTATAGTATTTACATAAAGATTATTCAAATGCAAAATCATAAACACCTATTTTAGAAAATGGTTACCCAGAGAAATAAATAATATAATGATATATTAATATAGAACAATGACCATATTTAATCAACAATAACAATGCCATCAAAATTATTTTTTTTCTTTTTGTTAATATTCAGAACTGGAATTAGTTAAATGTAGGGAAATTTCATGACCTCCACAACAATCTAACTTACACAAACAACTCATTGAAACTATCAATATCAACGGCGTTCAGTAAATGTAAATCTTAGTGGCCGAGAAGGAGCATAAACCAATTTGCTGATGACACCCATATCTTCATACTTGTAGTCTACAGTAAATCTGTGCATTGCCTGTGAAAAATATTTACATATATTAGTTATACTATGATCTTCAAGCCATTTTAAAGAATATTAATAGTAAATAGCAAAGTTTACAATTTATTCAGCATATCCATAAGACCTCAAGTTTTAGCAATCAACTGTGACTTGTCATCTAGTCATAATATTTTTACACATAACATTAATTTTGAAATTTTAGAATGCTAATATAACTGAGAATAAACTAGACAAATATATCACTGTAGAAGAAAGAGTTATAATATCAATTAAGAATTATCCTGACCCTTGCAAAGAAAGTGTACAGCTCTTGTTCAGCAATGCGTCTTCCTATGCACATCCTCGTCCCAGCTCCAAAGGGAAGAGAAGCATAGGGGTGGATGGGCCCTAGTGGTTTGTGCCGCAACCAGCGTTCTGGGATAAATTCATTGGCACGAGGAAATACCGACTCATCCCATCCAATTAGCATATTTAATGTTACTGCCATCCACTGGAAAAAAAGGCACAGAGATAAAATTGTCTGAAATAGACATCATCGTCTAAAGATAAGCTAAATCACCATTCTGAATAAAATGTAAAGTGTGTCAAACTATAGTTAATAATATCATTAATTACTGATGGACTTTAATATCAGTTGAGACCTATGTAATAATAATTCAGTCTTATATCAATACTTTTTTTATACGGTTACTCACCCCTTTAGGAACAACATATCCACTAAGCACTGTATCTTTATCCAAAGTCCTTGCATTGCCAACGGTCAAGGGAAATATTCTGGAAAGTAGTAGTAGATGGTTAAACATCACTGTATGATACATGGTACTGCTAATTAAGGTACGTATACAAATATATACAAACATTTCTTTGTTCTAGAGACTTAAAGCAAAAAGCCTGGTGCACCTAAGCAACTGCCATGAATGGAGTCAAATTACACGAGAGTGCATACATTATGCAACTGAAAATGCAATCCACGGGACAGTCGAAAGAAATATTTGACAAACTCAAGTTTAATGTAATGTACCCTTATTCTTAAATTCTGTTTGTTCTAGACTTTAGATGTTCATTCTAATGTCTACTTCCTTTTAACTTGATAGGAATATCAGATGAGTACATTTTGAGAACCTCCTTACAGAAAGAATAAAATTTGTAATAGTAGTTGGTATACTTAGATTGCTTTTATTTTTCTTTTACAGAGAAGATACTGCTACTCTACATACTTTACTTGAAAATTTATAATAAAATAGTGCTTGTAGATAACAAATAAGAATTGAATCTGACCAAAGTCCATGTAAAGCAACACAAAAAATATAATCTCTTTAACCCAATGCCGCTGGGGAAAATGAATAAAAAAATGGGGGAAATGCTGTGCTCATTTTCTATATTTTTTGTGAAATGTCTCTGCACATAGATGGCTCTGCTAGTGCTTAGCCACAAAGGAGTCAATTATTAGACCTTGTGACCTTACATTATTTGAATTGGTGGGAAAAATGTATTTTTTACTAGTTCTAAGAATATCGATGGTGTTATATTTATTATAAACATTATATTTACTATAATGTTATAAACATTAATAACAGCAAAATAAGATAAAGTAAAATATTTTTGTAAATCAAAGAAAAGGGTAAACGGCTGAGACAGGTTGTACTAGTAAGTGGCTCATTGGTGACTTAGTACAAGTGTAGCAATCTATGTGTAAAAA
>NC_061853.1:28736321-28738821 GCF_019202785.1 Penaeus chinensis
GGGGAATTTTGGGTTTTATTTTCCATGTAGTGGACAACTTCTTCATCCGCTCACGCCCCTACCTATCACGGAGTCCAACAAGGGGAAGCTGAATGTTAGAGCCAATGTCTAACAGCTACAGAGGTGGTGAGAGGATATACGCAGGCAATAGCCATTGTAACGGCACTCACGGACCAGTGTGAGTGCCAACGGCGGCATGACTGCTTGACCCTAGCCTCCCGAAGAAGACCAGCCGATTGACCTGACCGGGCCAGGATCAGGCCACATGTCTTGCTGGAATAAGGGGCCAAAGAGGCGTGTTAATAGCCGCAGGGCGTACTTATGCACGGCATCGCTCAACCTCCAGGACTCCCGTCTCCTCAGCGCACAAGCTGCCACGCACGGCAGACACGAGGGTAGGTGTGAACCCCTGGGAAGAGACCAGAGGGGATGCCCTTCCACCTACAAGACAGCATTGTTTGGAACCCTTTGCTCACCCCTCTGAAACAGCCCCCCAAAGGTTGTTTCACCTCAGTGAGGGAAGGAAGGTCTTGCACCTTTTCGATGCGGTTCCTTCATCCCTGTGAAACAACCACCCAAAAGTTGTTTCACCTCAGTGAGGGTCCTGCACCTTTCAAGGCGATTCCCTCTTCCCTCTGAAACAGCCACCCAAAGGCTGTTTCACCTCAGTGAGGGAAGAGAGAAACTGTACCTTTCAAGGCGGTTCCTGTGGCAGGACTCAATGAGTTACAATTTTGGTTGCACTTTTATATCTTATTTATTCAATTAATTAGTCATTCACATATTTGATCTATCTTCCATTTTCACACCAGGAGACAGAAGAGAAGAACATCTAGAAAATCCACCATTGCTTTTTCTAAGAGAACTAGCAATGTAAATTTACTGGGATACTACATTAGTTTTCATCCTCTGCTAAATACTCTTGTCATCATCAACACAACTAGACGGCAGTTATTTGATCCTCTGTCTCTTGCCAAGCTAGCGTTACAGAATAAAGGATAAATGACAGTTCCTCAAATGTCCTTTGCGACCTATGAAGGTGTGTGTGTTGATATATCATACTTACATACATAGATATATTGCGTGTACACACATACACATGCACGCGCGCGCGCACACACGTGCAAATATCTTATATATACATGTGTGTGTGTATGTGTGTGTGTTATTAGATATGTCCCATAAAATAAGATAGCTTGTTAACTCGTTATAGGATGAAAATAGGTTTTGATTTATGTATGGTGCATATGCATGTATACCATGCATGTATATATATATATATATATATATATATATATATATATATATGTGTGTGTGTGTGTGTGTGTGTGTGTGTGTGTGTGTGTGTGTGTGTATATATATATTGAGAGAGAACGAGAGAGAGAGAGAGAGAGAGAGAGAGAGAGAGAGAGAGAGAGAGAGAGAGAGAGAGAGAGAGAGAGAGAGAGAGAGAGAGAGAGGGGGGGGGGGAGGAGATTATGCATGGTGTATAAGTGTGTGTGTTTATGAATATATATGTATATGTGTGTGTGTGTGTGTGTGTGTGTGTGTGTGTGTGTGTGTGTGTATCACCATCTTTAACTTTATTTTGACCTATCCTAAACCAAGTTAAGAAACCCAACTTATTCAAGGTAGCGTATCTAATCCTCTACCTAATCAGTGAAGTCCACTTAAGCTTAAATTAGATATAATGCAGTTATCTAAATGAGGGGCGTCCGATTATAGACTTCAACGCGCTATCTATGTGTGAGTCACGTTTATTTCCTGATTTCTGTCTGTGGATATGAAATGACAGCGCCTCCTACATGTTACACCCTGTGCAGGTAGCTATATACCATGCATGGACACTTTGATGTTTTATTATTGTTGTTACTATTATTATTTAAGGCGTATTGAGTGAAGTGTTGGTCTTCTGTGCAATATTAAGGAAGGATTGTTAGCGTGCTTGAGCAATATGTCACGGCAAATGTTTTTTTTCGTTGATTGGGTTATTCGTTAAACACGCAAACTAAAGTTACCCGATATTCTGGACTGGTTATATATATGTGTGTGAGTGTGTGAGTGAGTGAGTGAGTGAGTGAGTGTGTGTGTGTGTGTGTGTGTGTGTGTGTGTGTGTTAAAATGGATCGGAGGAAGGCATCTCTGGTCACAAAGCCTACTGAAATGATAAAAGGTTGGCAGTCTGTTTATAATTCATTGCTTCGTCTATCCATCAAATAGCAATAATTGACACGAAATATCCTTATGAGAAATGGACACGAATTATCCTTATCTATCGAACCAAAGGAAAAAATGAACGTCATTTTTCTATTTATTTTCTTCATTTTTTATTTATTTTTACCGACACTGTTGCAGGAGAGACAGTTAACCTGGGATCATTGGTATTGATAAATGAACTATCGTGCTTACGACTAAAATCAAAAGATCTGAAGAACTGACTGATAAAATATATATACCAGCGAGATTAAACGCTTGATACTGACAATAGTCTATTGCCAAA
>NC_061853.1:28743821-28746321 GCF_019202785.1 Penaeus chinensis
AACCACTATTCATTGATTCATATGAGTTCACTTTCCTCTAGATAAGTCCACTACAAACACACACTCGCAAAGAAAAAACTAAGAAAAAGAATTAGAAGCAGAAGAAGAAGAAAATGAAGATGAAGAAGAAGAAAAGGAAGAAGTAGAAGAAGATGAAGAAAAAAACAGAAGAAATATTAGAAGAATAAGAGAGGAATATGAAATATAGGAAAGAAAGAAAATATAAAAAAAAATAAAAGGAAGGAGAAAATGAGAAAAGAAGAAGAGGAAGAGGAAGAAGGCAAGAGAATGATACACAGATTTTCTTGTCGCTACACACAAACTGTGCTCAGGTCTTTTAACGATTTTGCGCCAGGGTGTGTCTACACACCGCTTGTTAGAAGTATAAGTCTTGGCACTGTCCTGTAGGGTGTCACGCGGGTCGCTTGACCTTGAATGGGTGTTTGTTATGTACTATTGTTCATTGATTAATGCGAGGACTATTACTGTTATCGTTGTTGTTGTTTTTATTATTAGCAGTAGTCGTAGAAGTAGAAATATTATTATTATTATTGTTGGTATTATTATTATCAGTATCAGTATTAATATTGGTATTGTTACTACTATTGCTATTATTATTACTATTATCATCAGTGGTATCATCGTTATTATTATCTTAATCTTGACATTGAATCTATTGCAATAGTTGTAGTAGTAGTCGTAGTATATTACTATCATTACTATCATTATTATCGTTATTGTTATTTTCAACTTGAGGTTGATTCTGGAATTATTATAACTAGTGTAAAAAAAAAAACTATTTAATAGTATACTGTGATATCGATCTATTCAGGGTTAATGAACAATGGAATTAGTTGTGGAAGTAATACTTAATACAGATTGAGTTGGATGATTTTACAATTCGGGAAGTTCATGAGATCGAGTCTTACCACGTTGAATATTGAATGCAGGGTTGATGTATGATCTGACCTGATACTTTTATACTCGTGCGAGAATTCAAAGTATATGTGAATTATTTTACATTTATTAAAACCCTCTCTCTCTCTCTTTCTCTCTCGCTCTCTCTCTCTCTCTCTCTCTCTCTCTCTTTCTCTCTCTCTCTCTCTCTCTCACTCTCTCATTTATTTCTTCTCCTTTCCCTTCTCCTTGGTACTCTTTCTCATTCTACTCTTTTGATTCTTTCTTTCGTTTCTTCTTCTTCCTTCCTTCCTCCCTCCTCCTTCTTCTTCTCTTTCCTCTTCCTCCCTCCATTTCCTCCTCCTTCTTCTTCTTCTTCTTCTTCTCTTTCCCCTTCCTCCCTCCATCCCTCTCCCTCTCCCCTTCCCAGTCTACCAGCCCTTTCTCTAAACTTTATTATAAACTCCTCCCCCTCTTTCATGCAGGCGACGACGGTGCGGACTCGGACAGCGTTTTCAACGTGACGAGACTGCAGGGCACCTCGCAGGAAGACTCCAAGCCCACGACCACCGACGTCCAGCTATTTAACGACATTCTCCCCAAGAACGGACCTGTGGAGCCGGGTCAGGCGTCGGTTGGATCGGCGGACAAGAGCACCGCCCCGACCCCATCTCCGTGTTTGGATGACTTGTACTGGATGTTACCTGGCGCCGTTCAGGTGTGAGTGGGCGGTTGGGAGTAGCTTTACGGGGGGGGGGGGGTAATGACAAGGTACAGGGGAAATTTATTATTCGTTAGGGCACTGAGGTGGTTATATGAGGTTGAATGTTTTTGCAGCATGTGATTTTAGGCGATTATGTATACCTGTCTTTATCAATCGCACTGTCGTTTTTTTAACGTGCATAATATCATATCTGTGGTAAAAAAAAAAAAAAAAAAAAAAATACTTTGTGTTTATTTAATAATGGGTTTTCCACCATTTTATCAACACGGTAGAGTGGTTTGTCATTCCTTTTAGTCTTTGCAGTATTGTTGATATATCTCTTTCATTTTGTAAAAGGAGGCAATCTTCATGTAATATCTGTACGTGTGCCTTAATGATATTTGTGTAACCACCTTGTAACACTTTTTATTTACTTTGCTGGAGAAAGTAAAAGTAACCGTTTACATTTCTTAGAGCAAAGGGCTCACTCCCGATGAGTATGCATGTTATACATGTAGCGATGAATGAGGAGGTATAAGCATTGTGACCT
Organism: Penaeus chinensis; assembly: GCF_019202785.1. Classification (NCBI taxonomy): domain Eukaryota; kingdom Metazoa; phylum Arthropoda; class Malacostraca; order Decapoda; family Penaeidae; genus Penaeus; species Penaeus chinensis. The sequence goes on from NC_061853.1 coordinate 28,745,972, forward strand.
TAGAGAAATATGATAATTCAGCACAGCACAGCCACCTCAACAACATGGTTTATAGTGGTTTCGACAAATTGATTATGCATACGTACACACACATATACATACATGTGTGTATTCATTCACTGATACCAGATATTAAGGAAAAAATGTCTGCGGTTGGTAATTCAGCTTTGTTGTTAAAGGCGTTTAGCGCTGATTGTTGTTTTTTATTTATATATCATACATTTTTTAGTTATGATTTTTTTTTACATTGTTCGGGTCTCCTATTCTCTTTAAAAACCTTGAACTCATTTGGTAAGATCATTTATATTCGTGTAATTTTTTTTTTCATTGTTCATTGCGTTGCATACTTT
>NC_061853.1:28751321-28753821 GCF_019202785.1 Penaeus chinensis
TTAGATTTCCTTATCAGTGGCAAGAAGGCCTTCGTGACCCGGATGTGGCCGAAGAGGTTGACATCGGCGACTTCTCGAAACAATTGCAGAGACGTCCATTCAACGGCGCCAAAGGTGGAGATCCCAGCGTTGTTTACCAGACCCCATAGCTCCTCTGTACGTGGGGGGAGGGGGGGGAGGAAGGGGGGGAAGGGAGGAATATGAGGTGGTTTGTTTTTTAAAGTTGTTTTGTTTGCTGTTTGAAATTGTAGTTTGTTTTTTTATCTCTCTCTTTTTCGTTCTGTGTGTTAGTTTCTCTCTCTCTCTCTCTCTCTCTCTCTCTCTCTCTCTCTCTCTCTCTCTCTCTCTCTCTCTCTCTCTCTCTCTCTGTCTCTCTCTCTCTCTTTTTTTTTCTTTTTTGTTTGCTCTCTGTCTTCCTCTATCTTTATTTTTAGCTTTATCTATTTCTATCTCTATTTACCTATGTCTCTCTACCTCATATATGCCTATCTCTATCTTTAACTATCTCTGTCTCTATTTGTCTCTTTCAACCTTTAGCTCTATCTATTTCTCTCTCTCTCTCTCTCTCTCTCTCTCTCTCTATCTATCTATCTATCTATCTATCTATCTATCTTTCTAACTATCTGTCTATCCATCTATCTATCTAGCTAGCTATCTGTCTATCTATCTATTTATATATCTCTCTATCTATCTCTCTATCTATCTATCTCTCTTTCTCTCTCTATCTTTTGGCCAGTGTTTCTCATTATAGTTTGAATTACCTACTGAATGGGAACGGAGAGGGAGGGAGGGAAGGATGGGGAGAGGGAGGGATAGGGAGAGAGAGGGAGGGATGGGGGAGAGAGAGAGAGGGTAGAAGAGGGAGGGAGTTTATGTAGCAACCATAATCTACAGGAAAACGAAAAATATTCAATGATAAGATAAGGAAAATAATTATTGAACGTAGATAATGCGTCCTTGACTGTAATGCATGACCTAATCATCCCGCTAGATCACTCTCTCTCTCTCTTTGTCTGCTTATCTATTAATAATCTAGATGTATGTAGCAACTATAATCTCTCTCTCTCTCTCTTTCTCTCTCTCTCTCTCTCCCTCTCTCTCTCTCTCTCTCTCTCTCTCTCTCTCTCTCTCTCTCTCTCTCTCTCTCTCTCTCTCTCTCTCTCTCTCTCTCTCTCTCTCTCTCTCTCTCTCTCTCTGTGTGTGTGTGTGTGTGTGTGGGTATGTGTATGTGTGTGTGTGTGTGTTTGTGTGTGTGTGTGTGTGTGTGTGTGTGTGTGTGTGAGTGTGTGCGCGTGTCTGTGTTTAGCTTTTGCTTTGCCGTAACTGAGTACGAGTCACAGAATAAAGACAATACGATTATTATTTTCACCGATTCATATATGTGGAAAACTAGAACCATAAAAAGAAAGAAAGAAAAAACAAACAAACAAAAAAACGAGTGACTTAAAACACGATAATAAAAATACGACAAAACAAAGTCAACGAACCTTTAAAAAAAAAACACCAGATATATCATAAAGTTTAGAAAAAACAACCCACGCACGGGAGAACCTGACCATACCTCCCGGTGACAAGAGGCATTTGACCTCCTTTAAGGCCGCGTTGACCTCCTCTTCCTTCGTGATGTCAAGTTGAATGACACGCAGACGAGATGAAGCCGAAGATGCGAGATTCCGGGCGCCTTCTTCACTCGCTTGTAAGCATCCAGCGAAGACGTGGAAACCCTGTTGGTATGTTATTGTGTTTAAGCATATTGGGAGAGAGAGAAAGGGAGGGATGGAGAGAGTTAAAAAGGGAGGGATGGAGAGAGAGAGGGAGGGATGGAGAGAGTTAAAAAGGGAGGGATGGAGAGAGAGAGGGAGGGATGGAGAGAGTTAAAAAGGGAGGGCTGGAGAGAGAGAGGGAGGGATGGAGAGAGTTAAAATGGGAGGGATGGAGAGAGAGAGGGAGGGATGGAGAGAGTTAAAAAGGGAGGGATGGAGAGAGAGAGGGAGGGATGGAGAGAGAGAGGGAGGGATGGAGAGAGTTAAATAGGGAGGGATGGAGAGAGTTAAAAAGGGCGGGATGGAGAGAGTTAAAAAGGGAGGGATGGAGAGAGAGAGGGAGGGATGGAGAGAGTTAAAAAGGGAGGGATGGAGAGAGAGAGGGAGGGATGGAGAGAGTTAAAAAGGGAGGGCTGGAGAGAGAGAGGGAGGGATGGAGAGAGTTAAAATGGGAGGGATGGAGAGAGAGAGGGAGGGATGGAGAGAGTTAAAAAGGGAGGGATGGAGAGAGAGAGGGAGGGATGGAGAGAGAGAGGGAGGGATGGAGAGAGTTAAATAGGGAGGGATGGAGAGAGTTAAAAAGGGAGGGATGGAGAGAGTTAAAAAGGGAGGGCTGGAGAGAGAGAGGGAGGGATGGAGAGAGTTAAAATGGGAGGGATGGAGAGAGAGAGGGAGGGATGGAGAGAGTTAAAAAGGGAGGGCTGGAGAGAGAGAGGGAGGGATGGAGAGAGTTAAAA
>NC_061853.1:28761321-28768821 GCF_019202785.1 Penaeus chinensis
CGGGCGAGACGGGCAGTACTCCTAACTGGCTCATTGGTGACTTAGTACAAGTATAGCCATCTATGTGTAAAAACAATCAAAGAAGTACTGACAATAGGCATAGCACGTGTCTACCCGTTGTACCCGTCGGCAAGGGGTTAAATATATGCATCTTATCATTCTGTGTTTGAGGAAGCCATTTTTTGTCGAGGATACTTTAAGCAGAGATTAGAATTGGATACTGCTTGTAAATTGAATTGTTATATTGATAATTTTGATTTTGTTATAATTAAAGGTGGACACAGTTCAGTGTGACAAATGTAGATACATTTGAATGACTGAGAATGAGTAACTTTGCAGGACAAGAGATGTATTTCACACATTTCAAGTATATCTTTATCAGAGATGTATGTATTTCTGTAGAAGCTATAATTAAAACAAGTCGAACACATCTTGTACTCTGAAGTTACTTTTTTTAATTTGTCCTTTCTACAACAAAAGATTGGGCAGCAAGATCTAGCTAGTCATTTTGATATTGCTAAATATACTATATACTGTAGCATAAGAGCTACCTCTTTTCTTTCTTTCTTTCTTTCTTTAATTTTTTTTTTTTTTTTTTTTTTTATGCTAAACTTATTCTCTCTTTTTTTCAGATCACAAGTCACATGTTCCATTATGTGATGCAACGATGATTACACACAATGGTAAAGAGAAAATATTGATTATGACTGTAACCACAGACCGTCTCTCATGTTGGGCTGTTTGCCCTGAAACTGGTGAGTTTCTTTACTTAAAATGTAATATTGATATCTTTTAATTTTCTTTCTGGTTGATATACAGCATATGTTTTAGAAAATTTGCTAATAGCATATTTTCTGTAATACAAGTTGAACCTTACTAGTCCAGTAAGCTTGAAATGAAATATGCAGAATTAGCAGATTTTACTAATGTGAAAATTATGGCGAGAAAGACGAAGTGATGGATATACTGTATTTGATTCTAGCACTAATTACATACAAATTTACCTTGCTAAGACTGTTTTTATGATAGAGTATTAGTATCAATGCACAAATATTGAATAATTATATAGATGTTATAGACCATGCATAATGTTAATCCTTCTGTACCAGAGTTAATGTCGTGTTTTCATTTCATGTCACTGCTATCACTTATAGTGTTTATTGGCCTCTTAAGAGGGATATTTAGGGGTAAGAAATCAGTAATCCAAAATGATATATCAATCCTGACAGCCATAACCCAGATGAGGTAGACAGATGGTATGGGGCAGCTAGCCAAGTAGTCCTTAACATTGATGCTGCTGGATCAGTGCCAAGCAGTCATAAATATTGATGCTCCAGATTAGTGAATGTCAAACAATATTGGGGGGTTAAAGGTTTTTACTATGGATTAGAAGTCAGTAGTTAATAAAAAACTGGAACACAGCTGCCACATATATTATTATGATTCACTATACCAGGGTAATTAACCCAATGCCTCCAGAAGAATTTCTCTATGCTTGGTCCCCATTCCAGGAAATATGTTTGGGTGAATGGGCTTGCTGCCATGGCCTATTTAAGACTCAGCTAGTGCATTCCACTTGCCTAACAGGGTGAAATGATTTCTTTTTATATCAATTGTATCAAAAACAGGATTTTAATGTTTTTGCATATTCAAAGGAGCATGATTATTCATTTTAGCTACTGGAACTTATAGTATCTTGATTATGTAATTTAGAGTTAATTTCAACAAATTGAGTAAAAGATGGAATGTGGTTTTATGGAGGGGTGAAAATGGGATTTTTAAAAAAATTTCACAATTATTATTCTTATGAAATATGGTATTGTATGCTGCTACTCCCATAGCTTCTGTACTTACCTTTTGTGTGTCATACATGAAGACAGTCACAGTGGCAGAGCACCATATAAATTTATTGTTAGTTGATACTGGGTGACTGATCATGTAAACTATAGTGAAGGTTCTTGACAGGGTCATAGCAGCAGCAAGAGAGCGCAATTTTTTGGTGCGTGACATCTTTCAGGCATAGCTGGCAAATTATTTATGTGCTAAATATCACCCTTTATGCAAAACAATAGCCAGTTATAGCATTAGGCTACACATCCCGTTCTCCCTCTGGCAAAGCCTTCATAAAGAACAGCATTAGATATAATACATGCATGACCATCCTCCATAGCCTCAACCCCGTCAGCCATGACAAGAATAGCACGCCACTTGGAAAAGTAACTAAGTCATCCCAGACATGAACTACATGTCATCCAGAGGCATTGGGTTAATGATATTACTGATATTTATGTGGGATTACCGATTCTAAATTAGTAAAGGTTAATCCGACTTTAGAAATATTTGCAATTATAGTTATATTAGGTGTATTGAAGGTAGTTTATAGAATTACATATTTCATTGTGTTTCAGTGCCCAATATGATTATTTTTTGCAGGGGAGTTTGAATGTCTGAATTCCACTACACCACCTGGAAGAGCTTTTATACTGAAGTTAAAGTTCTGCAATGTTGATGGTTCAAAATACCCATTCCTGGTTTGTGGAGGCCATGATAGCAAGATACATATCATGACGGCTAAAGAGCTTGGAAAATACGTTCCAACAGCTGTCCTCATTGGCCATGAAGATTGGGTTGTGGCTTTAGATTTCATGAAGGAAGGTAAGAAATTTGGTTATGTGAAGAATACAATATAGGAAAGGTACAGTGAAATACTTTGCCTTTATTAGATTTCATGTCATAGCTTTTTGAGTCTTTGATTATTGGCAATAATAGTTGGTGTTTCATTTAAATTCGCAAAGTAGAATAGATCAAATTGTTAATTGACCTATGTTTTATGTTAATAAAACCTAATTCTGTTTAAAGATAGTGGAGACATGCTCTTGGCTAGCGGTTCGAAAGATGCTTCAGTTCGGTTGTGGAAATTCACCACCCTGAAAGGTGGTAAAGAGAGCCAAGACACAACCCAAAAGGGGAATAACATACTAAAGTTAAAAAGTGTCATCTTTCAAGTTTCATCAGACAAGGAAGACATCACTCTATCTGTGTCATTAGATGCGATATTGGCGGGGCATGAAGGTCTTGTCTCTGGAGTCCATTGGGCTCGAACTATCACAAGAGGTAAGACAGAGATCATTGAAAGAACTTTTACACAAAAAGTTTATGAACAAGATTATACATTTCAAAAATAATAGGATACTCCAAATCTCAACTTTTTGAACCAACAGATGGCCAAGTTCATCAGCCCTTCAGACTCCTAACTTGTTCCAAGACCCAGGATCGGTCCATCATCATCTGGGAGCCAGAAGGGGGGGCTGATACTGGGAGTGGTATTTGGCTTGAGGTGGCTCGGCTGGGAGAGGTCGGAGGCAATATGGAAGGATATTATGGCTGCCAGTTTAGCCCAGACGGTATGCAAGTGATGGGCTGCAGCTACCAGGCAAGTGTCTTCAGAGTGGTTTATATTTCATTACATTTTAGTATATTCAATTGAAATGTGACAAATTAAATAATAGTATTTACTACTTCTACATATTGTGATTTTAGTTTTATGATATATGGGTTATTTATTGTTAAATGCTTTTGCCACCAGTCAGATATGAAAATAAATTCTCTGATTGAAAACATGAGAACAGAAAGATTATTGTCCTAAAAACTTTAAAGTAATATACAATATCACAGGTATATTACAGATATATTTTTCTATAAGAATTTCTCATAAAAAAGCATTATAATTACTTTTCTTTCTTCTTTGTCAGGGTGGACTTCATCTGTGGGAGAACCAGTCAGGAGTCTGGGAGCCGTGCGTGGTTGTCGGTGGGCACTTTGACCAGGTTGTGGATATGGCTTGGGACCCACTAGGAAGGTGAGCAAATTCAACTTTTTCTTTTTCATCTTTGTTTTGCTTGGTTGTCTTCAGTTATGTGAAAAGCTCTTCTGTCTTTGTCTTTTGTGCTCTTATAATATCATCACTGGGAATGTGTCCTGTATGTATATTGTTATTTTTTTAGGCTTTGTTTAGATATTTGTTTTCTCATATATGCTGTATTAGAATCTTGATTTGCCTTTTTTGTATAAATCATTTACAGTTTTAATTTTAGCAAGTACCTTTACTAATTAATTCGTGCATAATCTGGAAGATTGTAGATGATGAAAATCAGAAAATATTTTATCTTTTGTTTTATTTAAAATGGTTCCTTAACTTTAAGCATTTGAAATAAAACTAATCTCAGGAGCTATACAGCAATGAATTAACCATATCTTATAATAAGCACATCACAAAGGCTTAATTGAATGTCAAAGACTGTTGTCTACCATCATTTGATAACGTCACTGTTTTAAACCCTATGATGCTTTTTTTTTTTTTTTTTTTTTTTTTTTTTTTTTTTTTTTTTTTTTTTTTTTTTCTTCCATCATCATCATTTAGTATTACTTACTGGGCACTCTTTTATAGCAGTCTTAGATGATATAGGAGTTGCTTATTAGTGTCTTCCTTTTTATAATTGTATAGTAGTTATGATAAACAGGTAGTTTCTCTTTGGAATACTTTTTTTTTCTATTCTTTGTAAAAGTCATAGGGGATTAGGTATCATTATGCATTTAGAAGGTGTCATTCATTTTATCATTGCTTTTCTCTTTCACTCTTTTGTATATCTACCTAGGTTTTTGACAACCATTAGTGGTTGCTGTTATGCTAATAAATGTCATGAAATGTACATCTGTATAGAAAGGGTTTCATAAAAGTATATGTAATATTGAGAAATATCTGGTTTACCATGATTTGTTTACTTCTTGTTTTATGATTAGATGTAACATGTAACTTCTACTCTTTGTTTCATTTACCTGGATTATCTGCTGTTTATGAATGGAGTAGCTGTCCATTCATAAATTCTTGCTAATTTTTTTCAGATATTTGTTATCAGCCAGCAAAGACCAAACTACACGCCTGCATGCCCCTTGGAGATCATCCAGTGGAAAAGTATGTTATTTACTCTACATTTCCTCTCCATTGGATCTGGTAGTCAGTTTGAAGACATCATCTGTAGCATTGAGGATATGTCTGATTATACTCATAGTGTATTGCTTATTTGTGGAAATTCCAGTAATTGTATGAATTTTCAGTTTTGTAAAGTAAATATTCTTGATATATAATGTTATATTGTACTAACATGAAGGATTATTTTAACTAGCATTGTTTATTAATTCTTCTCTTCTTCTGTGGTTTGTTTGACCATCTTAGATATTATTACAGGTAGCATGAAATTAGTGGTACTATCTATAAATTTATTATGTTATATGACAAGGCTAGAGTGATAACCTTCAATTTTATCATAGGAGGCTTGGCATGAAGTAGGACGTCCTCAGGTTCACGGCTATGACATGGCCTGCATTGCAAGACTTGGAAGATTCAGGTTTGCCTCCGGTGCTGAAGAGAAGGTCGTAAGGGGCTTTGCTGCACCTGCTAACTTCATTCGTAATTTTGGTCAGATCTGTAATTTGAATGTCAAAGATGATCTTGGTGAGATTTATTTCTTTTTTTTTATTCTTTATTAGATCAATATTGATATTGTCCTATGTTAATGATTATCATGACTTATCATTTTGAGCTCATGATTATATTGGTGTTAGTAGTTCAAGGTAAATATGGTAGTCTTCTGAGTTAATATTTAATATTTCACATTTTTGCAGAAACTCCAGAAACTTTACACTTATGTACTTTTCTGGCTTTACCAGGGTTATTATTACCAATGTTACACATCACATTTCATACCTTATTCTTATTCTTCTTACATAAAGTACCTTCCAGGAACACATTTTTCATGGCATTGTAACCTTAACTTTCAGAAAAATGTAAAGTTGGAGAAGGTGCATCTGTGCCATCCTTGGGCTTGTCCAACAAAGCAGTGACCATAACTGACCTTCAGGAAGAGCAGCAAATACAGGAGGAGGGAATGGAAGAGGTTCAGGCATACTTCAAGCTATTATCTCTTACAGGCATGTAAAAGTGTTCTTGTCGGGAGGATTCTCTTCTATTCTTTCTGTTTTGATACCACATTAAAATCCTTTTGTGTGAATTAATAATATTTGAAAAGTTCTTCATTAGGTTTTATAGAATTTGTTGATTTCAAGAGATGTGGTGGTATTGTATTAACACTGAATGACAGAAATGTAACTATTTGATGCTGTTTAGTGTTATCTAGCCATTGACAAAGTAAGACTATTCTTGAAATACTTGTAGCTATATTGTGTATACATTCCCTCAGCTCCCCCAACGGAAGATCAGCTGATGCAAAACACGCTGTGGCCTGAAGGAGCTAAATTATATGGTCATGGTAATGATCTTATTGCACTGGCTGCCAACTCTGATGGAACCCTCTTAGCTTCTTCTTGTAAAGCCTCTCACGAAATGGATGCCCATATCATTCTCTGGTACGTTAATCAAAGTACAGAGGATATTCAAATTATTATAATTTTTTGAAATATAGACATCAGTGAATGAAAATAGGAGCATGTTACTGGCAGTTTGTTTTAATATCAAGTGGATGGTGTAGAGGCATTTTAAGATATAAACCTAGTTAACATTTATTGAAAATATTATGAATTTATTCAAATCCTGATTTCAGGGACACAAATACATGGCATCAAGTGGATATCTTAGCAAAGCATCGCCTCACAGTCACACAGATGGCCTTCTCTCCAAATGATGAATATCTACTTTCTGTCTCTCGTGATCGTACCTGGACAGTCTTCAAAAAGGAGGTTTTACCAGAAGGTAAGTTAGAGTTTGACTAAACAGAATCTGATTCTTAGAAATTTTGTTTTAGTTGTTCATTAGAACGTGTTTTTGTGTCATTCCCTCTTCTTGTTTGTAATTGCATCTTGTTTCTTCTTCTTCTTTTTCTTCTTCTTCTTTTTATCTTGAGATTGAATTAGGGTCTATACAGATAAGATATGCAGGTAATATGAGAAGCCTATAACGTATTATGTTAATGCTTGCATAGTAAAGCAATATATATATATATATATATATATATATATATATATATATTGATATGCATATAAAATTCTAGCAGTCTTAGCTGGAAGTTATCACCGAATATTATTTTCCTCATACAGGTACCACATACAAAGTATCAGATTTTTCAAAGAAAAAGGAGAGCATGCATGGGCGAGTCATTTGGTCCTGTGCCTGGATGTCCGACTCAAAGCGCTTCATAACAGCTTCACGAGACAAGACCATAGGAGTTTGGTGCCAAGGCGAGTTAGGCTGGGTGAGGGAGGCACTCCTGAATGAGACTAATGAAGTTACTGCTGTTGATGTCATGGATTGCAGAGGCAGTGGCAACGGAGTTTACCTTGTGGCTACAGGTAGGTTTTTATATTGTGTTTTGTTCATTGTGTTTTTATTATTATGATTGTTAGTAGTAATGATCGTCATTATGTTATAGATAATAATATGATTTCATGTCTTATTACAGAATTCTTTATCCAGTTATGCTTATTTCA
>NC_061853.1:28773821-28776321 GCF_019202785.1 Penaeus chinensis
CCCGACAACACCAGGCAACGAACTATACAACGAACGAAAATAGCATTAAATGGACGCATTCGAACACGACCTGAAAACGAGTGAAGGAGAACTTGCTACTGAACAAGGCCGAGTGCTAGAACTTTAAACCTTTAACATTTAAATCTTCCCTAAGATTTCAGAGCTGATACGGAAAATGAGAGGTTTTAGTATACTGTGATTTTTTTTCCCCTTCTTTCTAGATCTAAATGAGAGGTTTTGATATTTGTGAGCTTTTTTTTCTCTCTTTTTTCAGTCTCTTCTTACTTGTGGTTACAAGAAGTAAGTGATGGATAAAAAAAATATGATAATAATGGGGGTGTGTGTATATATATATGTATATATATCTAATATTTATGTCTGTCTATATCTATGTGTGTATGTATACAGAAAACACATTCACAAAAAACATAGACATACATTCATATAAACATAAATACATGCACACACATACATTCATACATGTATGTATGTGTGTGTATGTGTGTGTGTGTGTGTGTGTGTGTGTGTGTGTGTGTGTGTGTGTGTGTGTGTGTGTGTGTGTGTGTGTGTGTGTGTGTGTGTGTGCACGCGCGCGCATCTACATATATGTTTGTGTGTCAATGTATATAGGCGACGGCGGTCGAGGAGGACACAGCCAAGCATGTTTGAAGCGACACGTTTCTTGAAAGCAGATGGCGAGGTTCGTCAGGCGGGTTTATGGGGCGGAGTCGGGAGGGGGAGGGGGAGGGGGTCAGTGCGTCACGGTAATTTCCTGGATCAGTGTTGTCAACAAGTCCTAGAACCACACGGGGAGAGATCCGTACATGTGATACCCTGTTTCCCAAAGTTGTCGGAACTGGACGCCAAATATGCGGTAAGGAGAACCAACGTTGTTTGTTTCTCAGTTAACGTGTGCGTGTGCGTGTGCGTGTCCGTGTGTTTAACTTTTTTTTCCCGCGCTTCACGTCACTTGCCCGATAAATGTCACGTGATTACCCGGATGTTCTCATTTTCTTTTGGTAGCAAAACAAAAAATGCGGTTAAATTGAAGTCACCCTTAAGTTTTTGAGGATACTAGTATTATATAAGTGATATCAATGTAATAGGTGCTTCTTATTTGTCAACACATGCAAAATACTACTACTATAATAATAATAATATTAACAATAATGATGATAATAATAACATTGATCATAATAATAACAACAACAGCAACGACAATAACAATAATGATGATGATAATACTAACACTAACAAATACGAAGTAATTACATTATGTAATCCAAACAACATTACAGAGCTGATCACCAAAACAAACAGTAGATTAAACTAACGCCCATATTTCCCACCAAATCAAGTCATTTATGCAAATGAGTAACAAACCAGTAGGCGTGGTTTAGCAGTGCAAGGTGAGCGACGCAACAAGACTCACCTGGCAACACCTGCTTTAGGCTACCCCCCCCCCCCCCTTCCTACTCCTCTCTCGCCCACAACATAACTTAAGGGATTTTTATTTTAAGTTGACTTGTGTCTAAAAAAAACAAACTACTATTGATATTACTGTCATTACTATTATTATCAAAATTATTATTATTATTATTATTATTATTATTATCATTATCATCAGCATGTCCACCAACGTGCAGTTAAAACAGTATCAGTGTCCTTTCCATATTCAACTTTCATTCTCTTTTTTTTTTTATTTCCTTTTTTCTATTCTTTCATTCTCTTTTTTTTTATTTCCTTTTTTCTATTTCTCTCTCTCTCTCTCTCTCTCTCTCTCTCTCTCTCTCTCTCTCTCTCTCTCTCTCTCTCTCTCTCTCTCTCTCTCTCTCTCTCTCTCTCTCTCTCTCTCTCTCTCTCTCTCTCTCTCATCTCGTTGCAAGTGAGCGGGAAATTTCCTGCTGGGTCTCGTAGGTGTCGAAGGTAATCGAGCCGACCTTGAGAACAACTTTTTACCCCTTCTTCATTTAGGGAAACGGCGGTACAACATATTCCATTTTACTGAACACCCAGTTTTTAGGAAACTAGTGTATAGTGGTGTTTGTTAAGTGTTTTTTTTTATTATTATTATTGAAGATAACGGTAGGTTCGCGTTCGATAGGAGTAAAGACGGGTAATTAGATAGATAAAATGTTTCGAATCATAATGAAAGTTGCGTCTTTTCCTGCAATACATTAACAATGTGATGTAAATAAATCTAACAACGGAAAGTGACGATGAGTATGCAATAGAGTGACCTTGATCACAACAACTATAATAATGATAAAGCAATGTCAGTATCGGGGTCAATAGCTTGTCATCGCCACCAGTAATAACACAGGAAGACTCTTAGGTCCTCATAGCAAAAACACAAGCACCGAAATGCCTCGAGACTCCGCTTTTATGCGTATTCAGTTATATAAAACAACACTAATAGTGAGGTCACAGCAGGCGTCGCAAAAACTCAATCAGGGTAGAACAATGGCGGCGACTTTGAAATCACAAAGTGTCTAGCATT
>NC_061853.1:28793821-28796321 GCF_019202785.1 Penaeus chinensis
ACCTGCTTTGCCATTCATAATGCTTCCTTATCAATCTAAACTTGGCAAGCTTCCTTATTATGCTAAATTGATAAACTACATAAACCTGTTTTGCCATTCATACAGCTTCTTAAATTTCCTTTTAAACTAAGCCAAGGGTTGCCCTACTTACGCTCGACGCACTGCAGCTGCCGTCCTTCGCCGAGGAATCTGGAGAGCTCTTTCCCGAGGAGGAAGAGGAGGAGGTCGAGGAGGAGTCTGCTCTCCCGGCGTCCAGCTTCCCGGGATCGAGCTGAGGGACGTGGCTTTTACAGAAGAGCCTCGTGTCTTTGGAATCCAGCGGACTCCTGTAGAAGGTCTTGAGGGTGAGTCTGAGGCCGCAGTGGTAGCACTTGAAGCACGAACTGTGGAAGACGAGTCTGAGGGTGGGCTCCGTCCTCTCCTGGGGGTACACGGGTTCGCCGCACTTGGCACAGGGCGGGTCAAAGCACGAGGCTCGAGCTCTAGGCTTGTGGGCGACGTTGCGGCCTTCAAGGTTGAGCGTCGCCAGCTTCTCGAGGATGGCTTGGTCACTCGGGGTCACGGGGTCGACGCTGACCGAGCGGGCGAGGAGGAGGTTCGTCGCGTTCTTCTCCTCCACGAGATCCTGTTTGACGCTGTTGCTGCGGATGAGGAAGGAGAACCTCTTGGTCGGCTGGTTGGTCGTGATGGAGGTCGGGAGGTGGCGGTTCTCAGCGCAGCTCTGCACTTCTTGCTGACTGTTCGTCTCACTGTCACGTGCACAGGTTCTGTTTTGATTGTATTTTGGCTCCTCGTCAATCACTTTCACATTGATTACCTGAGGCTCCGTCACTCTCTGTCTGGTGGAGTAGTGCTTGCGGGGGCCGGAGGGGCCGCCCACCAGCGAGGCATCCGTAGGGGAGGGCGCTAAGGTACACATGATGGACGACACGCACGAGGGTCCCGTGACGCAGGCGTCCGACCCGTGCGGCTGTTCGGCCCAGACTAATCCTTGCCGCGGGAGCCCGGACGGCCCGCTCGCCCCTCGGCCCACGGAGCCGCCCCAGCCCAGGGGGGGAGGCAGCAGGGGCGGCGTCACCCCTTGGAAAGCATGGCTGCCCGTGGGGTCTGCGGCTTCGTTGGCGACCCACAGCTCCTCGTCGTCTTTCTCTCGTTGGTCGCGGCAGGGGATATAATTGAACACGATGCTCTCCTCCCCGCTGCTGCTGCCGCCGGACACGTGTCGCAGGCGCCGCAGCATCTGACGGAGGTCCGGCGACCGAATCATGCACGGCGCCGTCAGCATCACCGCATCCCGCACAAAATTAATACTGCCTTTTTTGATTGTCGGTTCCTCGGTCGTACATCCATTACCCGAGTCGGCTCTATCAAGACTCGGTTCTGCCGCCCTCGGTCTCCCGCTCTCCGGCCAGCAAAGAGCTTCTTCGTCCCCAGCATCGAAGGAGGACGTCCGGAGGCCCTGCGGATCCCTCGCGCCCTCGTGGCGGTGGGACTCGTCGTCGGATTCCTGGCTTGACCAGTTATGGCGGGACGAGGCCGAGTCGTCGCTGGCACTCTCGCTCTCGTGCTCCGTCACCGTGTAGGCGCTCGAGAAGGAGGTGGGCGTCGAGCCCCGGTCCCCCTCCAGCTCAGGCGCTGCCTCGTTCGGGATCATCTCCGGGCACTCGGCTGGGATGACCCGCCACTCGAGCGTCACCTCGGCGTCCGCTGCTTTGACCGCGTTCTCCTGTTCCGTAGACGCAGCACTCTCGTCTGGGACTTCTTTCTGGCTGTCCTCTTCGGTTCCTGAAGCGGCACTCACCGGAGCGACGTGTAGGTTGGTGGCATCGCCGCAGCTCTCGTCGCCGATGGTGATGGTGGTGGAATGGCGGGGCGGCGGACTCATGCCCACTTCGATCGTACTGCTCAGGCCGGAGTCGCTCTCCGACAGCGACGACAGGGAGTCCGACAGGGACGACACCGACTCGTCGTCATCAGAAGAGTCAAACAGCTGACACTTCGGATCCGACATCATGAACACTGTCCCTGTCACGCCGACATTTTGGTCGATGATGCCAGACTTCCTTGAGGATCGCTTGGGCGTGTGTATCTCCGGAAGGTCCCGATCGTCAGGGGCTTTAGGCGTCGATGAAGCACGCTTCATTATGCTATGAGCAAGCTTCAGCTCCTTCAGATTAACGTACACAACCTCAGGCGTCTGAATGTCATACTGCTGAGGCTCGAAGTGGTCAGGCTCCTCGCTGGGGGTGGGAGGAGCGTCCCCAAGATGCTTCGCGAGGCAAGGACGTCCGTCCGAGACATCCCAGAGGGTCGTTTCGCCACTGCCAAGGCCCGTCCCGGCGTCGCCGCAGCCCTGGAGGTGAGCCTCGTGCACTCTCACCACCGTCACGTGAGTCATGGTGCCGGATCACTCTCGAGTCGACGTCGACTCACGCATACATTCGATCGGATAACCCGTTACTTCTGTTACTGTAATTGATACATTATTTGATTCATTACA
>NC_061853.1:28803821-28808821 GCF_019202785.1 Penaeus chinensis
AGTGTTTTTTTTTTTTTTTTTTTTTTTTTTTTACAATGGGGTCGCGTAGCCCCATTGTGAAGACCCGCTGTTGAGACAATATAAGGGAAACTGTGCCAGCGCGGGGAAGGCATGCAGCGCCGATCACACAGGCCATTCTTCTGTCAGGTATTCATCATGTTGGTTGGGACAATGATACGGAAGGCATCTTTAACAATGTGTTGTTTGGGAACTCTGAGATGGGGAGGAGGGGGGATATGCGGATGTAGGTCTTCTCTTTTTGTGGGTTTTCTTTTTCTTTTCTCTTTTTTTCTTTTTTTATTAATTTTTTTTTTTACTTCTGCTTGTAGATGACAGCACAGGCAAACAAACACTCACATAAATACAGATATAAGACATATATCCACATAGCACACACCCACACACCCAAACATAAACACAAAAATAAAAAAACGCACACATGAAACACACATACACACCCACGTACCTTAGAAAAACAAAAAACAAAAAACAAAACAAACTTTCTTTCTGACCCCGCTAGAAGCAAGGATTTCTCTCAACCTCACGCAATTGTTTTACCGATACCGGGCATACCTGGAGTCGCGGGTAACACGAGCACCCCATTGACTATCGCTTGGGTCTTGGTTGTCGCTCTCGGAACCATCCTCACGAAACGCGATTGAATTTTAGGGCATCGGCTGCTCTTGGCATTTCTTCGTCGCGGAGGGAATCGTTACGTCATTTGATGCGACTTCGTTTTTGGAATGTAGAGTGAGCTAACGTACCAGGATTCTATAACCGAGTAATTGGGTTTTAAATATTGGGGTATTCTGTTTATTTAATGAGATACTGTTTCAGTCCGTACACTGAATCATAAATCTCTAATTGACATGCCCTGATGGCATTATATATATATATATATATATATATATATATATATATGTGTGTGTGTGTGTGTGTGTGTGTGTGTGTGTGTGTGTGTGTGTGTGTGTATACATATATAAGTATATATACTGTGTGTATGTGTGTATATATACATATACACACACACACACAGTATACTTATTAATATATATACAGTACATTTAATAATTATTTATATAAATAAATAAATAATAAGCCATCAGGACTTGATTTTACCATTCATAAATATTGAAAATGTTTTTATTCATTCTACGGACTTAAACAGTATCTCGTTAAATACATCGAATACGTTCATTATCCAAAAAAAATAGAACGCAATTAATCGGTTATTGAAAACTGGCATATGAAAGTGGTATAGTTTTTTTGTGAAGAGAAGGGACTGTGTGTGTGTGTGTGTGTGTGTGTGTGTGTGTGTGTGTGTGTGTGTGTGTGTGTGTGTGTGTGTGTGTGTGTGTGTGTGTGCACAGACACACACATCTCTAGTCCCTTTTTCCAAAAAAGTCAAACACTCTCCCGTTATAAAGACCGCCACCACCACTTGCCATGGAAAATACTAGCGAAATGGAGACTGATCATCACCGGGCATGGGTGGAATGTATAATGCATGTAATGTACTCATAGTTTCTTCATCAGCTATTAGTGTGCGTGCCTATTTCGATTTATTTTCTCAATATTTCTTAAAACAAGACAATTATACTCAAGATCAAAGTGCAAATACATTGCGTAAAACAGTGGCAAAACAAAATAAACAATTTGAACTGAAAGTCTAGATAAATGTTATGAACTATTTTTGTAAAAAAAATGACAATAATAATGACTTGGAAGTATTACTTATTTCTAATCTCGCTTTTCATTTCTTTTCCCGGAACTGCCACTTGAGAAAGATACATCAATCTTTGTGTCTAAGTTGGCTACTTGCGCAAAGTCCTCAGTACATCTTTCTTTCACTTTCTCTTTCCGTCATCATTAAAAATATAGAACAGATTCATTTCCTCAATTTTTTCTTTTCTTATTTCGTTGTATCAATTTATTATGATACCATTAATAAATAATCAATGTAAAGAATATTCCTCATTCATTTTTTTTTTTTTTTTATAAATTTCTTTTTCAGGTTTCATATTTCCTAGATGTAACTTCTATCTGATATACCATCTTCACCCATAAAAATATAATGATGGTAATGACGTTAACGATGATAACCATAACTATGTTAATAGACGTTATGCTGAAGATATCAATGATTATATGTTTTTTCATTCATTGTTCATTATCACTGCCAATATTATTTTCCTGTTATCAATTTTATAATTTCATTGTCATCATGAATGAAAGCGGCATAGAGACTGTCAACTTTATTATCATCGCTATTATTATCATTACGATCAGCCTTATTATTAGTAATAATACTAGTACCAGTTTTATTGTCATTATCTGTTGGTGTTACTACTATCATTACAACATTTTTGGTATTTGATTTTTTTCTTTCCTTTTCTTTCTTACTGCTACTTTTTTGTCAATAACATTATCGTCGACACAATCTGTAGTATTATTAAGTCCACACACACACAATATATATACATATATGTGTATGTATACATGTACATGCATACATATACATAAACATAAATGTCTATATATTATATGTATACATTTACATATACATATAAATATACATGTTACTATGTATATGTATATGTATATATATATTATATGTATGCATATACATATAAATATATATGCAAAACAAATTATGTATGTATATATATTACATGGATACATATAAATATATTGTATTTGTACATATATATGTATATATATATATGTACAAATATAATATATTTATATGCATCCATGTAATATATATATATATATATATATATATATATATATATATATACATATATATATTACATGGATGCATATAAATATATTATATTTGTACATATATATATATATATTTATATATATATTACATGGATGTATATACATATATTATATGTATATATATGTATATATATGTGTATATATATATGTATATATATGTATATATATATATATATATTTATATATATATACCATTTGTGAAAAGCTGTTAAGAAAATGTCTAAAACAACTAAAGAGTAACTATCAATTTCACTGTGACTGGTATTACTAACTATGAAATGATTTTAAAGTTTCGATTAGCAGCATGACACACCCCAAAGACCAGACGTGGGGACGCTAGATATTAGGTACTAGATTGTAGTTGTTTTGCAATACCATGACAAAGACATTCGTGTGAAAAAAGTACTTCGGCATTGACCAATATGGCGAGGTAGATAGATAGATAAATGGATAGGGAATATGGATAGGTAGATAGATAGACAGGTAGGTAGAGGGATAGATGGATGGCTAGATAGATTAGCAGATAGACAGACAGGCAGACAGACGGGCAGATAGATATATAGAGAGGGAAGAGAGTAAGACAGCGATATTGCGGGAGAGAGAGAGAGAGAGAGGGAGGGAGAGAGAGAGCGAGAGAGAGAGAGAGCAAGAGAGAAAGAGAGCGAGAGAGAGAGAGAGAGAGAGAGAGAGAGAGAGAGAGAGAGAGAGAGAGAGAGAGAGAGAGAGAGAGAGAGCGAGAGAGAGAGAGAGCGAGAGAGAGAGAGAGAGCAAGAGAGAAAGAGAGCGAGAGAGAGAGAGAGAGAGAGAGAGAGAGAGAGAGAGAGAGAGAGAGAGAGAGAGAGAGAGAGAGAGAGAGAGAGATAGTGAAAAACAGGCAGACAGACAGACAGAAAAAGAAATAAAAGGAGCGTTGGAGGAGATAGTAAAGCACGGAAACAGAAGAGTAAACCTATCGATGGCCATGACGCAATATGTTTCTCGCTTGTAGCAAAGGGTTAAGGATGACAAGCTGGAATACATATGGTATATGTGGGGCAATGGCTTCTAGAAAACTATTATGGTCGAATGAAAAAAATGAACCGAAAAATTAAAATTTTGTACAAGCTTCAGGAAATTTATCGATAAAATAAGGGGGAAAAAAACAAACTATATTCAAACCACAAATTCGGAATAAACAAATGTTTACATCTAAATAAAGCTATCTGAATGGCAGATAGAATACATCCCTCCTCGTAGAACAGAATACAAAAGACGACCATTTTTTTGCTCAATAAGACTTACTGTCTTCGAGTCTCCCCGAAGACATTCCCGTTTAGCATGGCCATGAAAAATGATGCACCGAGAAGCACCGTCGCGCACGTTGGGTTCACACTGTGACGAGATACAAGGCCTTATAGTACGCTAATAATCTGTGTTCTGTAACCCTCCGTGCTAAGATCGAAAATTAGTTCCACGGTAGTCGCCATTTTCGAAATCAACAGCGCATGAATGAGACGCCATCTGTTGAGCAGAAAAGCCATCAAGAGAGAACTACACGTGTTTTGCTGATTCCGAGATTCGTTTCATCGTTTTTCTCGTTTTTTTTTTTTCGTTTCAGGTAAATTATTTTAACATGAATGATATGTATACACCAGAAACAGATAATATACCGATACAGTTGCATACTTAAGCTATGAACCTATAATTACTCCTGTTCTCGTTCCTCGCGCTGTAATGCCTTTCTTTGATAATATTTAAATTCACCGTCGTCATCACATATTTCCTTTTTTTTTTATTATTATTATTATTGGTAGTAGTAGCATCGTTATTTTTATTGTTACCGTTTTATGTGTATCAGCATTGCCATTCTGTAATTATTTCTGGTAGTGTCTACATAAATCTTTCTGTAAACATTTACGCAAGCCTCCCTCGTATTCTCAGACATCGTTTTCCTTTTTTTTTTTTTCCTTTTTTTTATTATTATTTTTTTTTTTACTTGAAATCGTAAAATAAAAAATCTGCTTCCAGTCCTCTCCCCCCAAGGTTATTAACTTTCTCAGCTGACCGTCAATATAAAAACTACATTTACGACCACGTCAGCTAATATGAATGAAGAGGAACATCAGAATATTAAAGTATGACTTAGTGTCCAACGCATTATTAAGACTTATGAGAGAAAGTCTTACAACACGAGTACCATTGTCTTAAGCACCTATTACCTTCTAGTGCTGTTT
>NC_061853.1:28813821-28823821 GCF_019202785.1 Penaeus chinensis
TGCATACATTTGTATTTTGTTCTCATTATAATCATGTCACTTTCTGCTAATTGCTATCATGCTTACCTTTACTTTTACTTTTCCCTCTACATTCACTTCCTGCCTTTTGATTTCTGTGATATAATTATGACGTTGCCTCTTGTTAAGCACACGCGTAGCAATCAAATCAAATAACACCTATGGGATCGTTATTTAGACCCTATTTTGCCATAACAACCTGTCATAAAAAGCCCCTCTGTGATATACAATGTCAGCTGTTTGATCAGTTATAGGCACCGGTACACACACTTCGTATCAGTTGGTCAATGTTACCAGGCCGATCGGGACATGCTATTTTCTGCTGGTGATGGAAGGTGTGTCGCAGCCCGTGACGCGTTACACAAGGCTGATTTCATCTCGTCTTTATGCTGCAACTGCTCCGGTAACGCTAGGGTGCCTCTTGGTTGGTGGAAGGACTGTTGGGGAGATTTCATCGCGTTTATTTATTTATTTATTTATTTGAGGGAATAAAGAGGAATTAAATTACTGGGATTTTATTTACGTGTGTGTGTGTGTGTGTGTGTGTGTGTGTGTGTGTGTGTGTGTGTGTGCGCGCGCGCGTGCGTGCGTGCGTGCGTGCGTGCGTGCTTGCGTACGTTTTTTTACTTATTATCATCATTCTACATATTATTTTGTTCGCCTCCAAATGTAGATATACAGAAATAAAAAAAAATAGTATTTTCCGTTCGATCATTAAAACAAAAGACCTATTGTTTTCACAGAGGGATTCCTCATCAAACGAAGATGATCACGGAAATAGACTCCACGAAGATTCCCATCTCATTTCCATATTTCGACAGGGCGTGGGAAGGTGAGAGGATCGAGGGCTTTATACAGAAGAATCATTCGGGTTAGATCCTCTACGTGACAAGTTCATAGACCGTCCTTTGTTTATTGCGGCGGGAAACCTGGGACTGATGGTTCTATTCACTGGCAAGTGGCAACATTACTTCAGACTGCGATCATGTCGATATATGAGAGAGAAATGGAAAGTAAAATAAATAAATGAATAATGATAAATTTGTAGGTCGAGATGATCAGCCGCCCAAAACATCTGTGGCAATATTGTTGGAATTTCAGATTGTTTGGAAGAAAAACAGAAACCATAATGGCGTATGCAGTTCACGATTGCAACTGTAGAAGATATAAATAGCTGTATGCAGTATTTGTATGTCATGTTTTTCTCCTCACATATGCTCTTAGGCAGTTAGGCGCGCACGCACACACACACGCACGCACGCACGCACACACACACGCACGCACGCACGCACACGCACACACATTTGAGTTGTTTATTATTGTTGTATTTTAGTTCACGAGGCTGTATTTCCTTGACCTTTACCCCTATGGCAACGACCGACATCTTCGCTAAAGTAAGTATAGAAATATCAAAATATATAAGAAAAAGAAGAGAGACAATGTGATATGTATAAGGATAGACGGATTGAGAGACTGATAGATATATAGATCGACGAGGAGAGAGGAGAGAAAATAGAGAAAAGAGAGAGAGGAGAGAAAATAGAGAAAAGAGAGAGAGAGTGATATTAACATGAAAATGATATGTTAGATAGTGGTAGTGTTTGGGGGACAGGGGGGGGGGGGGGGGGAGCAGGGAGGTTAACCACATGGGTCACTGTCTGTATATCTTACCTGTTCTCTCTTGAGGACTAAGTCATCTCAGATTAATTAGGATATGTCATTACCTCGATCTTATATGACCATTATAGAGAAATAACAGTTTGAATAGAAAATACTGCATTTCTCGCTTATTGTAGGAACCAAATGCAACACCGTGATAAACCACCCCATTAAAAGATAATATAAGAGACAATTGATAACGTATTCCATTAGATCATGTTATGTTCTGGACCTGAAATTTGGGTAAGTAGTGTAAAACATGTGGTGTGGTGAATTTCTGTTGTTTGTGCAGTTTAAGCTACTTTCACAAGGTCTAGTGTAATGAGTGTAAAATGGTGCTATGATATTTATACATTGTTTGCGGGAGGATGTAGTTTAGGTGTTATTTCAACGCGGCTCTCTCTCTCTCTCTCTCTCTTTATCTCTCTCTCTCTCTCTCTCTCTCTCTCTCTCTCTCTCTCTCTCTCTCTCTCTCTCTCTCTCTCTCTCTCTCTCTCCCTCTCCCTCTCCCTCTCCCTCTCCCTCTCCCTCTCTCGCTCTCTCGCTCTCTCTCTCTCTCTCTCTCTCTCTCTCTCTCTCTCTCTCTCTCTCTCTCTCTCTCTCTCTCTCTCTCTCTCTCTGTCTCCCTCCCTCCCCCTCCCTCTCTCTCTCTCTCTCTCTCTCTCTCTCTCTCTCTCTCTCTCTCTCTTTCTTTCTCTCTCTCTCTCTCTTCTCTCTCTCTTTCTCTTTTTTCTCTCTCTTTCTCTCTCTCTCTCTCTCTCTCTCTCTCTCTCTCTCTCTCTCTCTCTCTCTCTCTCTCTCTCTCTCTCTCTCTCTCTCTCTCTCTCTTGCTCTCCGACTCTCTCTCTCTCTCTTGCTCTACGACTCTCTCTCTCTCTCTTGCTCTCCGACTCTCTCTCTCTCTCTCTCTCTCTTGCTCTCCGACTCTCATTCTCTCTCTCTCTCTCTCTCTCTCTCTCTCTCTCTCTCTCTCTCTCTCTCAATCTATCTATCTATCTCTATCTCTCCCTCCCTCCCTCCCTCCCACCCTCCTTTCTTCCCTCTTTACATATAAAAAATACACGTCGTTTATACATTGTTGATTTATAGTTAAAACCACATTCTAGGATCAGCAAACTCCTCAAATTTCGCAGAAACGAACGAGAGGGGGAAAGACCGTTATATATCGTCTTCATTATTCGTAAACTTTATACGTCATGTACGAGTTTGAAACCGTTAGTAGAGATGAAGTATCGTTATCCGGGAAAAAAATATATGTGAGGTTTGAAAATCTGACGAAGGGTATTTTGCTCTTAGACTACAAGAGAAAGTATAAAAAAGATTGACGACTTTTTAAAAAGTTAAGTAAAGGCTCATTACACGGGTGAGTTTTCTTGTAAGGTCATTGCAAATAACATACGTGTATAACTGACAAATTTACTGTATCTCCCTTTCTATATATCTTTCCCTCTCCAGATATCTGTCTCCTTCTCCCTCTCCCTTCCTCCCTTTCCTCCCCCCCCCCCCCCCTTTCAATTTTCCGCAGTCCGTATTTTGAAGACAGCAATCACACTTCTATCGAAATAACTTGAGTGCCTTTGCTGTAGCGGTCTTGCTCTATGTCCGCAAATGATTTTTACGCGCATGCCAGAACTGCCGTTTGAGGATTTTGCGATCTAAATCCTGAGAAAAAAAAAATCATGGATGACGTAACTGGAATGTGACGTCATTATTCCCAACAAGAAAAACAATGGAAAGTAGAGAAAAATGAGAATTGTTGCTTCGCCCTAATATGTTCACGCATCCAGATTTTTTGCTCATTATAGCTATGTAATTTAGAATATTCTTACACGATCCTTTTTTTTTTTTTCTACACAACAGGTTCGCAAACCATGTATACAACCACCACACCCCTTTTTTCTGAAAATAAATTACCCAAAATTCATATACATCAACAACATCCTTAATTCTGTTGTTTCCTCTCTTTTCGCCCTCTCGCCTACGCCCTTTTCACTTTCACTATCTCCTAAATTCTCCGTCATTTCCTCTCTGTTGTTTTCCCTATTTCAATACAGCGTCTCTCACCCTCGTATATAACCTTGTTTAGGAACTTTCCCTGTCATGCGGTCTTAAAGGAAATCCTGTGGCACTCGAATTAGGAAGGAAGTTCTGTATTGTTCCTATGTATCTGTTTAGTTATAGTTATTATTATTATCATTATCATTATTGTTGTTATTGTTAGTGTTATTATCATCATCAATATCGTTACTATTATCATCGTTGTTATTGTTATCATCATTATAATTATTATCGTAATCATAACCATCATTAGCAGTATAATAAATCCTTGAATACATGCTAATGTGAAAGATTTTGAACAGTTTTTTCCTTAGACTTGTCCGATTTGTTTCCTCAAATTACGAGCGTGTCTTCATGCGTGTAACCTGCTTGGTAAGAATAGAATGTAAAGGGTAAATATTTAAGATTTATTACTGGTATGGTTTGAAGAAACGGGAAAACATATCAAGTTTGGAATCATATGCGTGAGAGAATGGCGATATATATGTATAGCTTAAAGTCGTCGTATCTACTGGCGTTTTTAGTGATTTTAGGAAATATTCTAGATAGAGTGGCAATCTACTTTTTAGAATTAAAGAATCACAGACGGGTGTGATAACCATGGCAAACAAAACAAAAATGAATGGATAAATAAATAAACAAACTAAAATAAAATAAGATAAAAAAAATCGGAGAGATATATCGAAAGAAGGATAATAAGCAACTTTCTCTCGTTCGGAATTTAATGAAATGACAATCGTTTCGGAGAAAGTGCGTGAAAGAAACACGAGGAAGAAGCCATTGATTCCGTCATGATCTACGGTATCCTCTGACCCCCTGCCCTCCCCCCTCACCCCCCCTCATCTCCTCTGTATCTGTTTTCCTAGCCCCTACTACCCCTTCCCCTACACCACTGCAATTCCCGCATTCCATCTCTTATCTTTTCCCCTAGGGTCGTTAGCTTGGCCCCAACTCCCCTATTTTAGATTCAACTTTCCCCCCCAAGTCTCTCGCTTCCCCCTTCCTTTCTTCACTATTCCCTTTCCATCCATTCTCCAATGCTCTCTTGTCCCTACTCCCTCAAGTCTAGACCGCTTCAGCTCCACCTCCCCCCCCCTCCCCCGCCTCTTTAACACCTCTACTCCCTTATTTCCACCCTATCTTTTCTTGTCCCCAACCTCTGTCAAACACCCCTGTTTATGTTGTTTTTTGCCCCTAAACCTCTATCCCTGACCGCCCCCATCCCCTCTGCCCACGAAAGTTCACGAAAAATGCTTTAATATCACAATCACATATTTTCGCATACCTGCTCGTTTTACCGGATGTTGGGCTGAGGATCTTGTGCGTATAAACGTGACTTGACTGATGCTCTGCCGTGACTACAGGTATTGTTATGTTGCCGAAATGACGCGGATAAAATGAATCAGGTGAGAGTTGTATTTGCGAAGCTGTTTATTTTCTTTCTCACACACACACACACACTCTCTCTCTCTCTCTCTCTCTCTCCCTCCCTCTCTCTTTCTCTCTCTCTCTCTCTCTCTCTCTCTCCCTCTCTCTCTCCTTCTCTCCCCCCCCCCCTCTCTCTCTCTCTCTCTCTCTCTCTCTCTCCTCTCTCTCTCTCTCCTCTCTCTCTCTCTCTCTCTCCTCTCTCTCTCTCTCCCCTCTCTCTCTCTCTCTCTCTCTCTCTCTCTCTCTCTCTCTCCCTCTCTCTCTCCTCTCTCTCTCTCTCTCTCTCTCTCCTCTCTCTCTCTCTCTCTCCCTCTCTCTCTCTCTCTCTCTCTCCCTCTCTCTCTCTCTCTCTCTCTCTCTCTCTCTCTCTCTCTCCTCTCTCTCTCTCTCTCTCTCTCTCTCTCTCTCTCTCTCTCTCTCTCTCTCTCTCTCTCTCTCCCTCTCTCTCTCTCTCTCTCTCTCTCTCTCTCTCTCTCTCTCTCTCTCTCTCTTCTCTCCCTCTCTCTCTCTCTCTCTCTCTCTCTCTCTCTCTCTCTCCTCTCTCTCTCTCTCTCTCCTCTCTCTCTCTCTCTCTCTCTCTCTCTCTCTCTCTCTCTCTCTCCTCTCCCTCTCTCTCTCTCTCTCTCTCTCTCTCTCCTCTCTCTCTCTCTCTCTCTCTCTCTCTCTCTCCTCTCCTCTCTCTCTCTCTCTCTCTCTCTCTCTCTCTCTCTCTCCTCTCTCTCTCTCTCTCTCTCTCTCTCTCTCTCCCTCTCTCTCTCCCCCCCCCTCTCTCTCTCTCTCTCTCTCTCTCTCTCTCTCTCCCCCCCTCTCTCTCTCTCTCTCTCTCTCTATCTCCTTCTCTCTCTCTCTCTCTCTCTCTCTCTCTCTCTCTTTCCTCCTTCTCTCTCTCTCTCTCTCTCTCTCTCTCTCTCTCTCTCTCTCTCTCTCTCTCTCTCCCTCCCTTTCGCTTCATTTCGCGTTCGGTGCGAATTCAAAATATTTTCTTCTTTTTATTTGAGATACATTTTTTCTCTCTTTTTCTTCATTTTCCCGTTATGGAGACACGTGCTTTCGGCGCAGTTCAAGATAAGTTTCATGTAGCTCAGTGAACATTCACAGCAGGTGTTGAACGAGTATGATCGAGGACACATAATCAACGTCATTACATGTTTATGCCACGTGGTTTGGCTGTCTAGAAAGTAGTCCAGCAAAACCTTCCCAGAATTTCCCTTATAAATTTCGCGTCTTTCGTAAGTCTGTCTATACTGTGTCAATAATTCTGTCCAGAAAGATTTCACTAAAATCCAATACTTAAAAGAAAGATAAAGATATCATTATGCGATTTTCTGTTCTATGTTTTCTGCTTCGGTTTTGATTAAAAAGTTTCGGATTTTATTTTATTTTATTATTATTTTCCTTTGGCATAATCTCATGTAGGTTAAATGCATTAGATTAAATGTATGATTTCTAGTGAAACTACTTAAACATGATAAGGAAATCTCGGAAACATCTGGCCTGATGTGAATCCACAAAACCAAAACGAAATATAATCTATAATATAATAAAGAATAATAATATATATATATAATACATATGATAAATACAAAATGTAATAAAATAATATAATATACAAAATAATCTAGAGCATAAAGGGAATTCGAAAATCCATTTTTATCAGTTTCGAAAGTTATGACGAGTATAGCGAACCTTCTTATTGCCTCTGAGTGTGCTATGGTACGTTAACATGATGTAACCTGATGTTCACTCAAGTCTTTCGAACTTCCGTGTTTTGCACAAAAGGGAGCGAGAGGTTAAGTCACCGAGTCGCTTTTTCTAACATCATTTCGTTCTAGTAATGTCTGTATATCATCCGTATCTAGTTTCTTAAGATATTATGGTTGGGTAGGTTTACGTAATTTATACTTGTAATTAATAGGTAGAAAAATAGAAAAAAAATGAATATAAATCAATTAATTGATAAATACGAAGATATATAAAGTGATCATAACCAAAGAAGTAGTATTATAAGGATCATAAATATAAACAACTGTCAATGGACCGGCATCCAAGACACTACAGTAATTACAGAGAACGTAAAAGGCGCGGATCATAAACCACATCACTACGTGTTATTAACCTGATCCTTGACATTTGTATTTTCATACACTGACATTGTGACACTGATATTTAGATCGTCCATTGTCAGCGATGAGCGAAATGATAGTGAAATGAGGTAGTTGCTAAGAAGTATATCCGTTCCATTTAAAAATATTAGTTCATACGTTCTTGCTTTCGTTACATTTCATACGCCATCAGCAATTCCCTCAGAGAATTTTGTCCTAAATTGCACACTAGTTTACATATACTAGTCTTGCTAAGATGATAACAACAGTAATCAGAAAAAGGGAAAAAAAATCCCAAATCGGCACCATCGCTCGGGCGGGGTCACGTGACGGGGTCGAAGGGTATAAAGGTGGGTAATTTTGGCGGGAAAAACGAATGCTTCATGTTCACCCGAAGAAACGAAACTTTTCGAACCGACCGAACGAGGTTACGACACGCGTCGTTCAAATACCCCTTCCCATAGCATCATCGACTGAGTTAGATCACGTGTTCACGAAACATTACAATGAACAGCGATCTTTTGTTTCTTCGACTTGGGGCTCGTGGCTGGCGGCGACACACGAATTTGCAATAGACTTTTTTTTTTTTATTACCTTTTCTCTCTCTTTCTCTCGTCGTGAATTTCCCAGGGATAATTACTTACTGTTGAAGTGCAGTCGCCTTTTACTCTTTTGTGTGTCAGTCCTTTCCTTTTCGGTGTTTCGTTTTGAAGGAGTATTTTTACTCTCGTTCTCGTTCTTGGTAAAGTGGGATCTGTAAAACTGTCATATATATATATATATATATTATATATTTGTTATATGTATATTTATACATATTTATATATATTTATATGTATATTTATATATATATTTATATATATATATATTTATATATATATATTTATATATATGCGTGTGTATGTGATACACACACATACTTTAATGTAAAGGAATATTAGGAAGAAGGATAAGGAAGGAAGAAAAGGAAGACAAAGAAAGATTCAGAGAAAAAAAATGAAAAACCAAAGAAAACGAAAGAGAAGACGAAGAAGAAGAATCTACCGGGATGTAATTCACGCTCCAGCAAGATAGCGGCTCGCTCTCGGGGCGGGGGGGGGGGGGGAGGGGGGGGATCTTCCAGAACTGGAGCGAATACTCGGTTATGCAAGCAAGCGAGACCCGGGTCGTTGTTTGGGGGGAGGGGGGGAGGGAGGGAGTGGCAGGGTATTTAGGGGGGGAGGATGTGAGAGTTGTTGGGGGGGAGGGGGAAGGGGTGGGGGGGGGGGGGTGGCAGGTCGGAAGGAAGGGCCTTGAAAGGTGTGGCTGGAGATTGGGAAATGGAGGAAGGAAGTGAAGGAAAAGGAGAGGAGAGGAGGGGGGAAGGAGGGGAAAAGGGAGAAGGGGGATGGGGAAGAAGGGAAATGCGAGACAGAAAATGTAAGGGGAACAGAGGAAAGGAGAGATTAAGAAAGGAAGGGGAGGATTGAAAAAAAGTGAAAAAGAATACGAAGAGGGGAGTAAGAGAAAGAAAGAAAATGAGAAATGCGAATTCGCGCTTAGGAAGAAGTGGCAATGTGGAAGTAGTAAAGAGGTAGAAATGAAGGAGGAATAGAGGAGGAAGGAAAAAAAACAGGATACAGGAAAATAGAAGAAATTAAGAAGAAGAACAGGGAGAGGCAGAGGGGATGAGGAGGAGGAAAAGGAATTGAAGGAGGTAGAAGAATTTGAAAAGAGGAAGAGAAGGAGTATCAAATGGAAGGGAAAGGAAGAAGGAAGAAAATAAGAACATGGAAGGATAAACAAAACAAAACGAAAAGAAATGTGAAAAAATCAAAAGAAAGAACAAACAGAAAAAAAGGAGAATCAAGAGAAAGTAGCGTTAAGAAAAAAAGGAAACAGAACAAGACGAGAAAAAAAATCTGGGGAAGAAAACTAAAAAAAAACTTAGAAAAAAAAAAAAAAAAAACAAAAAAAAAAACGAGGAAATTATATCTTGAGGACATCGATCCCTTCCCTTTTACACTGAAATCCTATACTGACGATATTTATGAATGAAGTCGAGTTGTATTAATTAATTAATGACCAATTTCCTGAATGGGGTGTCACGTGACACTCTTACGTCATCGTCGTGATTGTGTAGAGGGAGTATTGCTATAATTTGCTAATGATATGCATCTAAGAGAGAAATATGTAAACAAAGTTGAGGGTCAAACTTTATTCATCATTTTAAAATTTTTTGATGAAGTTATTACCATATAAATATTAATAATAATGAAACGATAGAATTGGTTATTTTTAGTATTATCACTGGTATTATTATCATTAGCGTTGTTTTTATAATTGTCACAATCCTCCCTCTTATCTTACTTATAATAAAGCTTATGAAATTAATTTGGTAATATCAGTAGAATTGGGTGATATTGCTAGTAACGAAACGAGTAATAGTTATTTAAGAGGAATTCTCTTTCATTTCTTACTTAGTGAGTGTTCCATCAAACACACACTTACACATATACACAAATGCACACACACACACACACACGCACACACACATACACACACACACACACACACGCACACGCACGCATACACACACACACACTCAGACACTCACGCTCACACAAACTCACACACATACAAACTCACTCACACACACACACACACACACACACACACACACACACACACACACACACACACACACACACACACACACACACACACAAACACACACACACACACACACACACACA
>NC_061853.1:28828821-28836321 GCF_019202785.1 Penaeus chinensis
CCTA
The DNA here is from genome assembly GCF_019202785.1 of Penaeus chinensis. Taxonomy (NCBI): domain Eukaryota; kingdom Metazoa; phylum Arthropoda; class Malacostraca; order Decapoda; family Penaeidae; genus Penaeus; species Penaeus chinensis. The sequence continues at coordinate 28,828,826 of NC_061853.1, forward strand.
CCCTTCCCCTCCCCTCCCCTCCACTCCCTACCCTTCCCCTCCCCTCGCCTCTGCAAACCTTCTCTCTGTTCTCTCCCCCCCCCCCCCCCTCATCTCCCCAGAGCTTCCTCCCTTCTCTTCCCCTCCCCCACACGCCGCCCCTCCCTCCCTTCCCTTCCCCTCCCCTCCGTTCGCCTCTACAAACCTTTTCCCTGTTCTGCCCTATCTCCTACCTTGCCTTCCCCTGTCTCTATCTCCTTCGTCTCTACCCTTCCCTTCCTCCTCCCCTATCCCCTATCCCCTTCCCTCCCCCTCCCTCACGTCCTGAGCGTCTGTTAAGATGGTGTTGTGGTGGAAGGGGGGGGGGGTGCTGTATGGGGCGAGGAGGGGGTAAAGGGGTGAGGGGGAGAGAACGGGGTATGGGGGATGAGAAGGGGGAAGAAAAGGGGGTAAGGGGGAGGGAGAGAGAGAGAGGAAAGACGTTTTGGTTCGTTGTGATGACGGATTATAATTGTTGTTTTTATTTGTCGTAATAACTATACTTCAAGTGATGAAAATTCAGTCGTTGGAACGTAAAGGTATCAATAGCATGATCTCTACACGCATACACACACACAAATACAAACTCACAAACATACACACACACACACACACACACACACACACACACACACACACAAACATTGATAAATCGATAGATATACAGATAAACAGATAAATAAAGAGATATGTTCTGAAAAAGCTATCACATAGTACTTACTTGGTCAAAGCACTCTCTATATTACTCTGTAGCTGATTCACGCCGTCGAACACTCACCTGGAAGGATAATTAAAGGTAATTAACTTAATGATTAGCTTTATGATCATTAATTGCTCTTTGGGGATTGCAGTTGTAAAAGAGAATGTGAATGTGAAGAAGGAGGTGAAGAAGAAAAAGAATATGGAGAAAGAGGCAAAGTGATGTTCAAGAGAAACAAGAAAGAGAAAAAAGAGAAGAAGAAGAAGAGGAAGAAGAAGACGAAGACAAAGAAGGGGAGGAGGATTACGAAGAAGTAGAAAATTAAGAAGAACAGAATAGAGGGAAAAAGAGAATAAAAATAATGCACGCTAATGATTGCATTCCTGATAAATAAACCAAAGAAAGAGGAAATGGAGAAGGATGGAATTAGCAATAAAAGGGAAATGTATAAAGAAAAAAGATAATGATGAAGAATAATTAGGAGGAAATTCAAACTGGAAATGATAGAAGAACAAGTATCTCATTAGAAGAATTTACGAAGCGGAGCCAAAAAGCAACAAGCGTAAAGGGATAGAAGAAACCGAAGAAAAAGAAAGGAGAGACGAAAAAGAATAAAAGAGAAAATTAGAGGGAAAGGGGAAAGATTAAATAAGATAACACGAAAGAATGTGACTATGCGTAGTTTTTTTTCGAGAATCACTCTTTTCTCCCAAATATTTACCAATATCATGACGTTACAGATTGCCAGTTTGACAGTTTATACGCAATCGTTGTCTCGTGTCAGTTAAAATTGAATCGAATTGAATTGAATTGAGAATATATATATATATATATATATATATACATATATATTTACACACATACATTATACATTATATATATATGTGTGTGTGTGTGTGTGTGTGTGTGTGTGTGTGTGTGTGTGTGTGTGTGTGTGTGTGTGTGAACATATATGTACACACACACACATATACATATATATGTATATACATATATATTTATTTATCTATACCTATATGCGCACACACGCACGCGCACACACACATAGACACACACACACACACACACACACACACACATACATATATATGTATATATATATATATATGTATATAACGAGAGAGAGAGAGAGAGAGAGAGAGAGAGAGAGAGAGAGAGAGAGAGAGAGAGAGAGAGAGAGAGAGAGAGTGAAAGAGCATCGTAAACAGTTTCCTTGCACGGTCGTCAGCAAAGCCTCCCCTTCCTTCCGCTAATCTGGATGACGCAATACACATAAAAACGGCTGTAGTCTTAAGCACTGGTTTTCGGGGACTTTTAATGAATGAGGTTCACGCGATGGGTGTGCTGGGGGGAGAGGGAGAGAGTGAGAGATAGATGGATGGATAGATAAATGTAGATAGATAGATAAAGATAAATAGACTGAGAGAGAGAGAGAGAGAGAGAGAGAGAGAGAGAGAGAGAGAGAGAGAGAGAGAGAGAGAGAGAGAGAGAGAGAGAGAGATAAAGTTACGTAACACTGATGCTACATTACGCCATGTAGCTGTAATGAAACCCCTTTTATATCTATACGTGGCACTGTTTTCCAGTAATGAACGTCTCCTTTCTTACATTAGATAATTTGTTCTTGGTGGTTAAGTGTTGCAGCAATTCTTTCTTTTTAGGTTATGTTGCATGTGTTAGTCTCCAACGCTGGCAATCTTAACGTGAATTTCATTAACACGAAATCATGTGCACTGGTATATTCATTCCATCAAATACTGAAACTAAAACGGACTATTTGTTGATAAATTGTATATAGCTGGCATGCCTTATTAACTAAATGCAACGTGTGCTGTAGCAATGCCGATAAATATCATTCTTTTCACTGCTATAACCATACCCACATTAACCCCATGAAGCAACGGGAAGTTTATTGCTTAAGAATCCGGCTAAGATTGCAGTGGCAAAGGGGTAGATTAATGATTTGAAGGAAGTATTCATTATACTTCATGGTTTGATATAGTTGGATATAGAGAGTTGTTTGTGTTCTTGGCAAAATGGAATTGAACTAGGATTGTGATTCGTGTAAAGGGAATTATACTTAATTTGAAATAATCCATCTGCGTGTGTAGATTTCTCCTCTCTGATTCTGTCTCTCTCTTTCTCTTTATCTCTTTATCTCTCTCTCTCTCTCTCTCTCTCTCTCTCTCTACACACACACACACACACACACACACACACACACACACACACACACACACACACACACACACACACACACACACACACACCTCGCCCTCTCTGTCTGATTGTCTATATTTTACCTGTCTGTCTGCTTACCTAAAAATAACAAAAACAGCATTGCCATTGTTACACTAACATCAGGTCTCTGTTTGAATGAGGTACATGACTCCATTGCCTCATGGACTTGTGAAGGAACAGAAGGAATTATCATAAAATCAAGTGCATGACGAGAAAGGAGTTCCAGGCAAAATGCACAACCGGGAGGGATGTTATGTAATGTATTCGGCCTCGTCAAATAGCAGAAGACGGGGGGAATACTGGTAAAAAAGAGAGAAAAACAATAACAACCGCAACTAGCCTAAGGATGCAACATCTCTCTTGTGTTTCATACGAAGGGAATCGTCTCGTTACGATTATCAGCTATACGCGGGGGTGATTTACCGTGTGTGTGTAGAAGCTTCTTTTTTTACTGGAGGAATATATGGGTTAGAATTCCTTCTTCCCTACCTTTCATTCCATGCATTCCGGCGTAAGTATAGTCTTTCTCCTCTCTTAAATTCCCCCTTTCTTCTTGGTTTCTTTCTTTGTTTTCAGGCAACACTTCTCTTGCTCTTTATTTTTTTTCTCCTAACTCCCCTTTTTTCTGTCTTAATACCTCTCTCTCCTTTCTTAGCTTCTCTCCAAACTTTCATGTCTCTCCTTTCTCTCATCTGTCCACTCTTCTCCACAGCCTTTCTTTTTCTTTCTTCTCCCTCTCTCTCTCTCTTATCCAAATACTTTTTCTAGCAAATCTCTCTTCTCGATCCTTTTCTCCTCTCCCATTTTATATCTCCCACTCTCTCCTTTCAGTCGTCTCTCCTCTCTTTTAACTAAACTCCCTACTTTCTTCCTTTCCCTAATCCCCCCCTCTCTCTTCATCCAGCTCCTCTTTCTGGTTCTTCTCTCTTCTTCTCTTTCACTCAACTCCCTACTCTCTCCTTTCCTCGTTCTTCTCTCTCTCTTCATTCAGCTCCTCTCTCTGGTTCTTCTCTCTTTTCACTCAATTCCCTACTCTCTCCTTTCCTCGTTCCTCTCTCTCTCCTCATTCAGCTCCTCTCCCAGCTCATGTCTGATCTCCCTCTTAACTTTTGCAACACGAGACCTCCCCATGTCAGCGTTATGCGAGGAAAACGACCCACTAAGTGGCTTGAGAAAACTAGACGTGTTTTGGGCCACAACAACCCAAGTACGTCATTCACTGAAGACCTTGTGGGTCAGTAACCTCAACGAGAGTCATCTTGCTGGTGGCGCTGACGGCGACTACAACGCCCGTGCTAAAGGGCTAAAGGTTGGGTAATGTTGTAACGCGATAGGGAGGGGAGTTGGCTGTGGGTTAAATTGTTTGTGTTTAGTCTGACGGATTTTATTTCCACATGCACTACGGGTCGTTTTGAGAGCGGCGCATCGTCCCTATTACTGATGTATGATCATGGTACGTAAATAAACCGAGATTATAAGTAAATAATACAATCATATCCACACCCAACAATATCAACATTCATCTAAACCGAGATTATAAGTAAATAATACAATCATATCCACACCCAACAATATCAACATTCATCTGGAGCATATATGAATACAGACACGTATCATACATTGCATACAGACAGACAGACGTGTGTGTTACTGAAAACTAGAAAAAAAAGTATTGAAGAGACATAATATTCCGTTACGCCAATACCGCTGACGTAAAAAGCACAACGCCAGCGAAGTATTGCATCAACAAATTAGTCTGTTAACAAGATCAAAGAAAAATTGTTAACTGACGGGCGCCAGAGAACAGCGCGGAGAAAATGGAAAGTGACAATGCATTTTTATATGACTTGTTAGGAGTGAGTAGTACTTTCCACACATTTTATTAGCAAGATTCGTAAAGGTTTTTTTTAGCGGCGAAAAAAAGTTCTAATAATTCCATTGTTCCTCTTTCGTTGTTGTTTGTTTCATCCAGTTTGTTTTGGAGATTGAAAAAAACAAAAAAACAGGAAGTTCGAGAAGCCTGGATAAGAGCAAGGACAAAAACCCGTGAATAAATGCATCCTTGGTCATTCAGCCCATTTACCCAAAGACGTCTCGGATCGTGGCTATCCATCATCGAAAAGAGACAAGGCCGGGGTATCAGACGGACGAAGGCCATAAATAGTCAGTCATATGCTTGAACATAACGTCATGGCTACTTTTGGACCGTTTGGGGGTCATTTAGCTGTCTCCGTTCATGACAGCCAGACAAAACGATCTCTTTATACCGTTGAGTTTCGTCGTCATGGCGGTGGGGCTGTTTTTTTTCTCTTCGGTATATTCGTGGGGCACTTTAACCACGAATTTAAAAACTGTCAGCGATGCCACCTCATGACCTTGCCCAATTATTTTTACTATTATTGTATTCATGACTGGGCTACCCTGGTGGTCAAGGTTGCACCATCTCATACTGTGGTAAGACCCTGTTTACGTTCCTCGCTAACATCTGCGTTGGTGGAGTAGATAACAGGGTTGTTCGGGAGAGACGTACATTCCGAATGAGCGAAGAGGTTTCTTGACAAGCGCAAAAATACTGAAGAACATCTGCCGCCTTCGTTATAGCTCATTGTCGTGACCGGAGTTGGGCCTCTCGCATTCTCTGAGCATATCGCCTCCTCCTTTCTCTTCCTATTCTATTTCTCTTTCTCTCTTCTCCCCCCCCCCCCTTGTGAAATCTCATAGACACTAAAACAGTCTTCGCATTAAATCCTCACACGGTATCATACGTCATATCGTCCACGAACCACATATCAGAAACGTCGACTTACCACAATCTACCTCTTGTAACATAGGAGACCACCCTGCTTTCGTTTTGTAACTGACCTTTGACCCCGGACCTACCCACCGCGATTGGGTAACAGGTGCTGACAACTCTGTCTGGCTGACAAGGTTATTAGCTACGGAGGTGGCACGTTAGGTATAATTTGGAGTTCGAGGAAAGAAAGGCATCAGACACAAACTCCTCATTGTTCTTCGGGAGGTGGATGGATGAATGGATGATTGGGTGATGGTTGTGATTGTTCTAGAATGAGCTAGGACGAATTTACTCGCGTCTGTAATTAGATTAGAAGAAATACACATAATTATGGAGGGGTTAATGAACTCGTAAACTTTAGTGTGCAAAGAAATAGTTTGAACATCTTGGTGCGATCTTAGTGTTTGAGTTAGTGTAAAATTAAGCGCCGTAAGTAAAAGAATAATGTACCCTAAAAATTCGAGTGTAGTTAAGTTATGAGAATTGTCTCGCATCCGCCCCTTTGTTTTGAATTTTATCTTTCTATTCCTCTTATCAATTTATCTATCCTTCTCTTTTACTCTCTCCATCTTCCTCTCCCTGTCTCTCTCTCTCTCTCTCTCTCTCTCTCTCTCTCTCTCTCTCTCTCTCTCTCTCTCTCTCTCTCTCTCTCTCTCTCTCCCTCTCCCTGTCTCTCTCTCTCTCTCGCTCTCTCTCTCTCTCTCTCTCTCTCGCGCGCGCGCGCTCTCTCTCTCTCTCACTCTCACTCTCTCTCTCTCTCCTTTCCCTCATTCTCTCTCCTTCTCACCCCCTCCTCCTCCGTCTCCTCCTGCCCTGAAGATTCCCTATTACTCGCTCCCTCCTTTGATTTCACTTCATTCCTCCCTGTGTTACCTTCCATCTCTCCCTTAATCACAGACGCGGAAATAACCACAACATGCTATGACCATCACACCCAACATAGCGTGCGAATAACATAGTGTGCGTTTACTTTTAGCTAGTGTGTACCATGGCGGTCACTGCGACCTCCTTTGCTCGATTCCTCCCTCCCTCTCTCCCCCTCCCTCTGTCTCTCTCTTTTTCTTTTGCTTTCTTTTTTCCTTTTTTTAATGTTTTTATTTTTTTTTATTTTCTCTTCTCATCTCTTCTCTCTCTTTTTCTTTTTTTTCTTCTCTCTCTTTCTCTTCTCATATCTTCTCCTTTCTTCTTTTTTTCTTCTCTCTCTCTTCCCCTCTCTATCTCTCCCTCTCTCTCGAAGACGAGATGAGCAAGACCCTGAAATAATCCATTGCTGGAAGTATGACGTGAGATTTCGCGCTGTTATATATCATGTAACATATTTGCGTATTATTGAAAAGAGTATGTAGGTCGGGGAAAGGCATTGGCTACTGCAACAAATTTGTGGTGATGCATTTATAGTTATCGAATTTTGTTCATGATATCCGCATATATATATATATATATATATATATATATATATATATAGAGAGAGAGAGAGAGAGAGAGAGAGAGAGTTATTAGAATCACTATTATTGTAATTGCTTTTATACATTTTTAATCACATACGTGGCAATAAAAATGGTATATGCGTGTGTAAATTTATTTGGAAACATGCAATGCACACTGACAGTCAATTTGCATGTCTTGAGTTAACCAGACAACCGAGTATACTGTAAAATCCTCTAATAAAATTACTGCCTCTTTCCGCAACAACTAAGATGTCTCAAGGATTTTTTTTATTACCATTTCCCAAAGAACAATTCT
>NC_061853.1:28841321-28851321 GCF_019202785.1 Penaeus chinensis
AGTAACTTGTATAATGAAAAGCGAGGGGTTTGATACTAATAATCTCTCTTTCCTTGGTTTTCAAAATTCTATCTTCAGTTATATATATAAAAGAAAATATTTTGTATTCCGGCAAATCTTGTTTATATAAATTTACTCGACGGTTCAGCCCAAATGTATTTTTCTCTTTATTATTTAGTCTCCTGTTCTATGGTCTCGACACTTTCAAGTAAATAACTTCTCTAAGACTTTACCTTATCTTTTCTTTCCCCACATACCCGCTTTCACCCACCCACCCACCTTTTCTCCCACCCACCCACATGCCTTCATAATCAGCCAACCCACCTTTTCTGTATTAACTTGCACGCGCCCACCTTCATATCTCATAATTAATCAACATATCTTGCTCATACTACCCCGCCCACTCTGGCCCACTCTGCCCCCTCCTTCCCACCCCGCCCAAAAAACATCACAACCCACCCACCCACCCTTTCTATACTAACACCCCCACCTTCCAACCCACCCGTTTCTGTACTAACACCCCCACCCCTCTACCCTTTATGTAGTAACCTCCCAGCCCCCGCCCTTCACGCCTACACACCATCGCCATCCCCCCCTCGCCCCCCCCTCTCCCCCCTCGTCCCTCTTACCCCTCTCATCGCGAGCCCTTCCTGTAGCAGCCCGGAGCCACTGACTTCCCTTCAGGAGGTCAAAGGGCAACGGGGGGTTTCCTGCGTAGGGTCGACGGTGGTCATGCTCGGAGCACCTCGAAGGTCGTCGCCTGGGGGAGGGGGAGGGGGGAGAGGGAGTAGGAGGGGGGAGAGGGAGTAGGAGGGGGTGTTAGGAGAATGAGGGAGGGAGGGAGGGTGATGGTGGATGGGGAAAGAGAGAGAGGGAAGAGAGAAGGCAAATGGGGAAAGAGATGGAAGAGAGAAGGCAAATGGGGAAAGAGAGGGAAGAGAGAAGGCAAATGGGGAAAGAGAGGGAAGAGAGAAGGCAAATGGGGAAAGAGAGGGAAGAGAGAAGGCAAATGGGGAAAGAGAGGGAAGAGAGAAGGCAAATGGGGAAAGAGAGGGAAGAGAGAAGGCAAATGGGGAAAGAGAGGGAAGAGAGAAGGCAAATGGGGAAAGAGATGGAAGAGAGAAGGCAAATGGGGAAAGAGAGGGAAGAGAGAAGGCAAATGGGGAAAGAGAGGGAAGAGAGAAGGCAAATGGGGAAAGAGAGGGAAGAGAGAAGGCAAATGGGGAAAGAGAGGGAAGAGAGAAGGCAAATGGGGAAAGAGAGGGAAGAGAGAAGGCAAATGGGGAAAGAGAGGGAAGAGAGAAGGCAAATGGGGAAAGAGAGGGAAGAGAGAAGGCAAATGGGGAAAGAGAGGGAAGAGAGAAGGCAAATGGGGAAAGAGAGGGAAGAGAGAAGGCAAATGGGGAAAGAGAGGGAAGAGAGAAGGCAAATGGGGAAAGAGAGGGAAGAGAGAAGGCAAATGGGGAAAGAGAGGGAAGAGAGAAGGCAAATGGGGAAAGAGAGGGAAGAGAGAAGGCAAATGGGGAAAGAGAGGGAAGAGAGAAGGCAAATGGGGAAAGAGATGGAAGAGAGAAGGCAAATGGGGAAAGAGAGGGAAGAGAGAAGGCAAATGGGGAAAGAGAGGGAAGAGAGAAGGCAAATGGGGAAAGAGAGGGAAGAGAGAAGGCAAATGGGGAAAGAGAGGGAAGAGAGAAGGCAAATGGGGAAAGAGAGGGAAGAGAGAAGGCAAATGGGGAAAGAGAGGGAAGAGAGAAGGCAAATGGGGAAAGAGAGGGAAGAGAGAAGGCAAATGGGGAAAGAGAGGGAAGAGAGAAGGCAAATGGGGAAAGAGAGGGAAGAGAGAAGGCAAATGGGGAAAGAGAGGGAAGAGAGAAGGCAAATGGGGAAAGAGAGGGAAGAGAGAAGGCAAATGGGGAAAGAGAGGGAAGAGAGAAGGCAAATGGGGAAAGAGAGGGAAGAGAGAAGGCAAATGGGGAAAGAGAGGGAAGAGAGAAGGCAAATGGGGAAAGAGAGGGAAGAGAGAAGGCAAATGGGGAAAGAGAGGGAAGAGAGAAGGCAAATGGGGAAAGAGAGGGAAGAGAGAAGGCAAATGGGGAAAGAGAGGGAAGAGAGAAGGCAAATGGGGAAAGAGAGGGAAGAGAGAAGGCAAATGGGGAAAGAGAGGGAAGAGAGAAGGCAAATGGGGAAAGAGAGGGAAGAGAGAAGGCAAATGGGGAAAGAGAGGGAAGAGAGAAGGCAAATGGGGAAAGAGATGGAAGAGAGAAGGCAAATGGGGAAAGAGATGGAAGAGAGAAGGCAAATGGGGAAAGAGAGGGAAGAGAGAAGGCAAATGGGGAAAGAGAGGGAAGAGAGAAGGCAAATGGGGAAAGAGAGGGAAGAGAGAAGGCAAATGGGGAAAGAGAGGGAAGAGAGAAGGCAAATGGGGAAAGAGAGGGAAGAGAGAAGACAAATGGGGAAAGAGAGGGAAGAGAGAAGGCAAATGGGGAAAGAGAGGGAAGAGAGAAGGCAAATGGGGAAAGAGAGGGAAGAGAGAAGGCAAATGGGGAAAGAGAGGGAAGAGAGAAGGCAAATGGGGAAAGAGATGGAAGAGAGAAGGCAAATGGGGAAAGAGAGGGAAGAGAGAAGACAAATGGGGAAAGAGAGGGAAGAGAGAAGGCAAATGGGGAAAGAGAGGGAAGAGAGAAGGCAAATGGGGAAAGAGAGGGAAGAGAGAAGGCAAATGGGGAAAGAGAGGGAAGAGAGGGAGGGGAGAGGGTAGATGGGGGAAGGGGGGTGAGGCAACGAAGGGGAGAAGGAAGGAGAGTTACACTTTTTTCTTTTTTTTGTGTGTATTTCCCTTGCGCTCTCTTTGTTTAGAAAGACAGATTTTTAGTAGACTTGAAATAGGGCAAGTAATCTATATATATATATATATATATATATATATATATATATATATATATATATATATATATATATATATATATCTGCGTGTGTGTATGTGTGTATATGTTTATGTATGTAAGAAAAACAATGAGAGAGAGAGAAAGAGAAGGAGAGAAAGGGAAAGATATATATATATATAAAGAGAGAGAGAAAACGAGAGAATAAGAAAGAGTAATAGTAAGTGACTGACTATGCATTTGTCTGCAATTGCACATAACCTGTTCTACAACCTCTAAACAGAACTACATCATAGGATAACTACCAAACTACCTCTTTTTCACGAACAACAACTGAGTCGATGCGAACGAACGGTTATCACATTACAACTATTACCCGATGACATGCAACTTGCACATCCTTTATGCAATAAACGTTGAAATAAACGCACCCCCTCCCCCCCGCCTTCCCCTTCTTCTTGCACGATTAGCAATTGACCTTCGTTGGAATACGCGTTATCAAATCTATCTTGTGCAATTGACCATCTGATCTATGCAATTGATTTGTTTCTCTCTATCACTAATGTTAATTTATCTTTTTTTCCGGTTGTGGTTATTTTTTGAAGGTCATTGCCAATCGGTATAACTTTATTTTAGTTTCCTATGTGATTATTTTCATATAATCGTATACGAATATCCATTGAAATGTTAGTAACTGTTAACGGTAGTATGACCGGAAAACGGAAATATTGAAGGAATGTTATGAGAGGAAAAGTGTTAATCAGTAGAGTATATAGAGAGTATATATATATGTATGTATGATGTATATAGATGTATGTATGTATGTACGTATGTTTGTACACACACACACACACACACACACACACACACAAACCTAGTCTCATTTTGTTCTTTGCATTGAAACTGTATTCCTTGATCAAATAAATATGACAACATTTTGTCGACAATCATGATTTTCCAGATTACTCAAAACTATATTTAACTTTTAACATCTGCATCTGACTCTCTTTATGTAGAAATTGCGTTAATTGATATCGACTTTGTTCTCTCAATCTTTTATGCAATGACAAAAAAATACTTTCCATACTGTCAGCTGCCTGGACGACACTCTCTAGCCGAATAGTGCTTCAACTTTTTACAATTTCAGTGTAGTCTCTCTCTCTCTCTCTCTCTCTCTCTCTCTCTCTCTCTCTCTCTCTCTCTCTCTCTCTCTCTGTATGTGTATGTATGTGCGTGTGTGTGTATGTGCGCGCGCGTGCGTGTTTGTGTCGCACATTCATTTTTCGATAACCACACACAAACACATTTGTGCGGAGAGAGAGAAGCTTCAGAGCAAGAACAGTACTTTCATCCGGCAGTTGGCAGCTAACCACAGTGTCCAGAAAGTGTACCAAAGGGTTTATACCTCACTCACACAAGCGGTCAACTAATTGGCATGGCAGAGAAATTTTATGCCTTAATTAATCTAATGTGTCACAAAAAAGCCGGTAGATAGAGGAACGTCTGACACTGGTTCTGATTGCGGTTGAAGCCGGGCCAAAAGAGAAGATGAATGGTGACTCCGGTGGGTGTTTCGAAATGATGGCGAGGGGGAAGGGGGAGGGGAAGAAGAGCGGAGGGGGAGGGGAAGGGGGAGGGAGGAAAAGCGAGGAGAGGAGGAGGAGGAGGAAGAGCCAGGAGGGGGAAATGGGGGAGGAGGGGGAGGGGAAGAAGAACGGGGGGGAGGGGAAGGGGGAGGGAGGAAAAGCGAGGAGAGGGGGAGAAGGAGGAAGAGCCAGGAGGGGGAAATGGGGGAGGAGTGGGAGGGGAAGAAGAGAAGTGGGGAGGGGAAGGAAAGCGAGGAGAGGGGGGGAGGAGGAAGAGCGAGGAGGGGGAAATGGGGGAGGAGGGTCGGGGGAGGAGCAGAATTCAATAAGGGGTTTTAGGAATTATGTAATATGAAGGAGAGGACTTGTTTTTAAATCGTTTTTAAGAAAGGAGTTAAATAATTATATGGGAAGGAGACAGAGACAAAGACAAGATATACACAGACACAGAGACAAACAGACACAGAGAGGTGAGGTGGGAGGAGGATAAGGAGGATAAAAAAAAAGATATGGGAGAAAAATGAATATAAAGACAGAGTCGGGATGGAAAGCGGAAACATCGATAATAAAAACCAGAAATAACTGATAATAAAGAGGAAAACAACCGGCGCAGTCATCGCACAAAGATCAAGGCCATTTTCTTCATCTTATACCATCGTGAATTTCATCTGTCATTCATTAAAAAAAAGAAGAAGAAAAAACAAAATTAAAAACGGATATTGGTACAATCATTAACGTTCCCGCCCTGTGACTCATTCCTTCGTTCTTGTTGCCGATTGTCATTTGTTTCCTGGAGCAGATGATGGACATACACCATAAACAGATTTAATTACTCGACATACGTAAAATACACATACGTTGCGGTAAGTTTCCTTGTTGATTTCGGAGTCATAAACTAACGAATGTTGCCGCTTGATTTTAATTTCTTTTATTATATTGATCGTCACGCAACAGTAGCCAAGCGCAAGGATGTGTTTACGTTGGAAAGGGGCGTGTGTAGATTGATCTCCATAACGGACTAATTTATTACGGAAGCGTGATTTCTTATGGCGATAGCAGTAGGAGGCGTAATGATAGAAGTGATAATGACTATGATAATGACGACGGAAGATGACGCTGTTGATCATAATCATATTATTAAAAATGACAGTGATATTGACTGCTAATGATGAGAATGATGATTGTACAGATACTACTACTCCTACGGCTACTTGTAGTAGCAGTAGTAGTAATAATAATAATAATAATAATAATATGATTATTATTGTAATTATTATCATTATCATCATCATTATTATCATTATTATCATTATTATTATTATTATTATTATTATTATTATTATTATTATTATTATTATTACCACTTCTGCTACTACTACTACTCCTAACGTTGATAATAGTATTAGTGATACTGATGATGACAGTGACGATGATACTGATAATGATAACAATATTGATATTGATATTGATATTAATATTGATATTAATTTTGATATCAATATTGATATTGGTATTGATAATGATAATAATGATAATGATAAGGATTATGATGATAATGATAATATCAGTAATAATAAAAGTAATGATAATCTAATGATAATAATAATAATAGTAATAATAATGGTAATAGTAATAATAAAAAACAATAATAACGATAATAATAATAATAATGTAATATTAATAGCAGTAACGATGATAATATGATAAAAATAATAGTAATAATGATAAAATAATGTAATATTAATAACAGTAATAATGATAATGTTATGATAATAATAGTAATAATGATAAGAAGAATAATGTAATTATAATGATAATAATAATGGTAATTATAATAATACTGTTGATAATAAGAATAATGATAATCATCGCTTTCGAACTATAGACATCACGAACAAATGAGCATCGGATATCTGAAGCTTCATAGATCCAATCACATTTGAAGAAGATCCAATTCTCCAAAAAAAAAAATGCATGAAGTTATACATGGAAATGCATCGATAGCTAGGTAATGATATTCCAAACATTTCCACAATCAAACTGTATCTCTCGTTTCCTTACTGTATCTCTCTTTCTCCTCTCTCTCTCTCTCTCTCTTGCTCTCTCTTCTTGTCTGTCTCTCTCTCTCTCTCTCTTCTTGTCTATCTCTGTCTCTATCTCTCTATCTATCTGTTTGTCTGTCTATCTATCTTTCTCTCCTTCCTTCCCTCCCTCCCTTTCCTCTTCCCACGATGATGATCACAATAACCACATTGATAATGATGATAGTAATGATGACTGTGGCGTGCCTATCAACCGTATTCTCGCGTGATGAGCATTATACTCTCTCTCTCCCCCTTAACATTCACCGGTTCAAATAACGAGATTATTTCCACCGGTAATTTTCACACTCTCACGCACGGTGTAGCTTTTACATTTTCAGAGGGTTATAATCCTCTTCCATTTTTTTCTCTCTCTCTCTCCTAATTTCATCCAGATTCTCTCTTGGCACTTTCAGAATAATCACGCATGGGGAAATGTTGCAAGAGGAAATGTTAATAAGCGATGGGTTTGGCGTACTGGTCAATTGCACAGGTGAAAAAAAGAGGCAAGTGGTTAATTAGTGACGAGGAGGCTGCGTGAGGGAAAGTAAATTCAGACAGATTTCCCAGACCGAAGAGACAGAGGAGAAAAAGAGACAGCTAAATAGAGAGAGAATAGAGAGAATAGAGAGAAGAAAAAGAAGACAGAGATTGAAAGAATAAACAGACAGAGAGAATAAGAAAATATAACGCGACATTTCTCGTTTAATTGTTTATTTCGAACCTTGCTGATTATAGGATGTAGGCCTATGAGTATATTACTTCGTCCCTTGACTCTAAACACCACGTTATCTCTCTCTCTCTCTCTCCTTTTCTCCGAACTTCTCTTCCAGTATATTACAGGCACACAATTTACATCGGACTCCAAATAACTTTATACCTGCATATACAAAATCCCCAAATAATATATAATAAAACATCTCATCCTCCTTACCCCATACAGCTGCCTTTCTCAAAGTTTACCACGTCACAATCCAATGCTCTTGATAATAGAGCGTGATTAGATACAGACAGATAATAGCACGTGGTCTCTAGCGTAATTTTGCATAGTGGCCGACTCTCCACAGGGGAAAGTGTAGTTTGTTTTCATTCATGGACTTTTTACCCAGAGGAGGGGACTGGGGTTCGATTTGTGAAGAGTCGTGTGGTCGAAAACGTAATCGTGATTATTTTCGTTTGTGAATGGATTTGTTTCTGTTTTTTTTTTTTTTTGGTTGTTTTTCATTTTTTTTATTTTTTATTTTTCAAAAATATTTTTGCGTATTATTGTTCATTGCGGTGTCACACTTTGGTTTTATTTTCTGTTTCTCTGTTTCTCTTTCTCTATCTCCCTTTCTCTATCTATCTATCTCTCAATCTATCTGTCTTTGTTTCCCTCCCCCCCTCTCTCTCCCTCTCTATCTATCTATCTATTTATCTCTGTCTCGGGTTTTCATTCTCTTTATCTATCTCTGTCTCTGTTTCTCTCTCTCTCTATCTATCTATCTCCATTTCTGTTTCTTTCTTTCATCCTTTTGAGATGTAAGCTTTTGTTTCAATAAATATGTCAAATCAAAACATCTCTCTCTCTCTCTCTCTCTCTCTCTCTCTCTCTCTCTCTCTCTCTCTCCCTCTCTCTCTCTCTCTCTCTCTCTCTCTCTCTCTCTCTCTCTCTCTCTTTCTCTCTCTCTCTCTCTCTTTCTCTCTCTCTTTCTCTCTCTCTCTCTCTCTCTCTCTCTCTCTCTCTCTCTCTCTCTCTCTCTCTCTCTCTCTCTCTCTCTCTATATATATATATATATATATATATATATATGTTTTCCGCTCTCTCTTCCTTTCCTCCCCCTCCCTCTCTCTTTCTCCATGAGATAACAGTGCAAACTTCTAGACGCATTTTACATCTTGTAAATTTGTATACTTTCTAAGGGCCATTTAGAGCTATATATTTAAATGAAAAGGGCATGTAAGACTATCAAAGAACCTCCTTTTTAACAAACGGTATTTGTATATGGAATATATGGCACAGAACCAACTTTATTAAAAAAGTCTTTCTGAAAGAACGTTGGTTTCGAATGAACGGGTCGAAACAACATTCTGCATCAACACCAATTTAGTTTATAAGATGAATATGTGTTCTCTGAGTAACAGGAGTAACAAAACTGAAACGAATCTACAAAATAAATATGTAAATAAATAGATAGATAGAAATAAAAGGATAAAATTATGAGAATAAGAATAAAACGAATAGAATAATAATAAATAATAATAAGTATAGAATAAGAGACGAATAACGAAAAGAAAATCAAGATGCGCAGCGAAGTTTTTTTTTTCTTTTTCTTTTTCTTTTTTTATTCTTCTCATTCCAAGACATTCCTTCATAATCTTCACCTCGCTTCAGTTGATGCAAGACGAGGCAAGTGAGTATGCGTGTCTCCCATTTCCTCGCGAGTCTAACTTCCGCTGCCTGATGGTTATAATTATTGAGCAGAATTTGTGACGTAAGCGTTGCGCATTTTTCTGGTAACAATTAGCTGCAACATCTCGCTCACTTTTTTTTCCAGGTCAAGTAGTTTTGAAAAATTGACTCGATAATATGTTGAACGTTTTTTTTTTTTTTTTTTTTTTCTATTTTCTACGACTTCAAAGAGTGTGTATGTGTGTGTGTGTGTGTGTGCGTGTGCGTGTGCGTATGTGTGTGTTTGTGTGTGTGTGTGTGTGTGTGCGTGTGCGTGTGCGTATGTGTGTGTTTGTGTGTGTGTGTGTGTGTGTGTGTGTGTGTGTTTGTGTGCGTGTGTGTGTGTGTGATGTTTGTGTTTGTATACATGTGTATGTGCATCTGTGTTCGTATATTTTTGATTGTACGTATGCATGTCCGTTTGTAAGTACAGTGACCCAGTCTGACCTCAATGAATAACTTGTATTATCAGTTAATTAAAATAAAGCTTGTTTGAACACTCATACTTTTATTTTAACCTCTTATTACTGAAAACAAGGAATTTCTCTATGATTAATAATATTTATGGTATCTTTATCCCCACTCAAAAAAAGAAAGAAAGAAAAAAAACGAAAAATATATATATATAACTCTAAACTGAAAAATACAATAGATTCACACCTGAGGTCGGCCTCACGCTAAACTTATTCAATAATAACTTGATTATTATAATTCTAAATTGTAATGGTGTCTTAAGTAATGATAACAATAAAAAATTACCGTGGGAAATTCTTAGAATAATAATATCAATAAAGAGAAGAAGAAGGATTATAATGACAATAATGAATAAACAAAAACAAACCAGAGAGAGAAGAAAGAGACAAAATAAAGAAGAGAAAAAAACAAGAAAGTACAAGAAAACAACAACAGCAAAAAAATATAGGTTAGTCTCCCCTCCGTGTGATCTTTCGATGAAAATGAAATTATGACTTAATTAATTTCCTAATGTTTAAATAATAGTGTTCGGAAATCATAATGATA
>NC_061853.1:28888821-28891321 GCF_019202785.1 Penaeus chinensis
CTGGCACGTCGTTTTGTCCGTGAATCTTTTTGTTGACATTTAACTGACAATACTATTAGCGTTTTTCCATTTTTTTTTTTTTACGCTTGTAAGGGGTGACATGCGTATTAGATCTCATGTCCTTTCTGTTTTCACCTTAGGATTATGATGTGATTATATGTATGTGTGTCTATGTATGCATCTATGTATGTGTGTGTGTGTATGTATATATATATATATATATATATATATGTATATATATTACATACTATATGTATGTATATATACATACACACAGACACAAATATATATAATGTACATATACATACATATTCATACACATATATATACATATATATATACACACATACATATATACATACATATACATGCATATATAAATACATACATATACATCTGTGTATATGTGTGTATATGTGTTTATATGTATATATTGTATATATATACTGTTGTATACACATATATTAGGAACAAAAACAAACAAACACAAATACAAAAACTGTCCGCACATTTCGCACCACACATACACGTGCAGAGATTTGTCAACAAAGTCACAACGTAATTAAGTCCGTTCACAACAGTAACAATGTAAGTCATATCATGTTTCTCTCCAGAATTAAAGCATAACAGCCGGTCTTACTTGTCGAATTGAGATGAAAATGTGAGCGACAGCTTGTCAATGAAAAGAAAAAAAGAAAAGAAAAAGAAAAAGAAAAAGTTAATGTTAAGTGACAAACGATGCCATTGTCCGAATCCTTTGCTCAACATGGACTTCAGCTTATTCTTATTGTTTAAAATTCGGGAACATTATTTTCATTTAACGAAAGCTTGTTACTTATCACTCGTGGAATAATAAGGAACTTGTTTGGATAACGATTATCATATTCATAACCTGTACGGAGAAGGAAAAAAACGTGAAGAAATTTAAGTCAGGCAGCAATTTAGGCGGTTTTTTAGATAAACTCAAAGACCAGAAAATTGGTCGAGATTTTTCCTCACAGAGTAAACGGCTTGATAACGTCTTTCACCTTCATTGATAGAACAGTAGTTCGCGTATCTTATCTTCTACTTAAAAATGAAAAGAAAAAGTTGTGTGTTATCAATCCTGTGAAAATATCTTACTTATTCTCACAGTAAATCTAGATAATATAACAACACAGAGAGAGAGGGGGGGGGGAGAAGGGGGAAGAGAGAGAGAGAGAGAGAGAGAGAGAGAGAGAGAGAGAGAGAGAGAGAGAGAGAGAGAGAGAGAGAGAGAAAGAGAGAGAGAAAGAGAAAGAGAAAGAGAAAGAGAAAGAGAAAGAGAGAGAGAAGGGAGAAGTGAGAAAAGGGAGAAGAGAGAAAAAGAGAGAGAGAAGGGAGAAGAGAGAGAAAGACGGGGGAGGAGAGAGAGAGAAGGGGGAAGAGAGAAAGAGAAAGAGAGAGAGAGAGAGAGAAGGGGGTAGAGAGAGAGAGAGAAAGAGAAAGAGAAAGAGAAAGAGAGAGAGAGAGAGAGAGAGATTTAAAGAAAGAATTGAAAAAGGGAGAGATAAAAAGAAAGAGAAAGATAACATAGAGATGTAAACAGAAAAAAAATATCGAAACGCTAAAAAAAAAAAAAAAAAAAAAAAATAGTAAAGATAAAAATAATTATAAAAAATATAAACTCAAAATAATGAAGAAAAAAAAACCCTTCCCTTAGATCTATAAATAACAGAGAAAATCCTCCGCCAAGATCAAACTTACTGAAGAGGAAGACGTTTCAAAAAATCTATGAAAAAAGGTCTTAAAAGCGAGGTCGTCAGCATTCCGCGCGAAGGGGAGTCAGGCACGCGGCGCGCTCTTGCCTCGGGGCTTCCAATTCTCCTTCTATTTCTTCTTCTTCTTCTGTTTCTTCTTCTTCTTCTTCGTCTTCTGTTTCTTCATCTTATCTTGTTCTTCTGTTTCTTCTTCTGTTTCTTCATTTTTTTCTTCTTCTTTTTTCTTCTTGTTCTTGTTCTTCTTCTTTTTCTTCTGTTTCTTCTTTTCTTCTCTTCTTCTTTTTCTTTTTCTTTTTTTTGTTCTCCTTTTTTTTCTTCTTCTGTTTCTTCCGTTTCTGCTTTTGCTTCTTCATTTTTTTTCTATTTTTTCTTCTAATTTATATTTCCTAATTCTTCTTTTTCTTTTTCTTCTTCTCTTCGTCTTTTTTCCATTTTTCCTTCTTATTCTTATTCTTATTTTTCCTTCTTCATATCGCGGCTTCCTTGTGTTCTCCCCCCAATTCTTCTTCTTCTTCTTCTTCTACTTCTTCTTCCTCTTCTTCTTCTTCTTCTTCTTCTTCTTCTTCTTCTTCTTCTTCTTCTTCTTCTTCTTCCTCTTCCTCTTCTACTTCTTCTTCTTTTTATTATGCTTCTTCTTCTTCCTTCTTCTTCTACTTCTTCTTCCTTCTTCCTTTCGCGTCTCCGTTGCCAAATTTTAAATGACTGCATATATCCAAGTTTTAATGACATGCTTTGAGTGAACTTCTGCACAATATTTTTTC
>NC_061853.1:28896321-28906321 GCF_019202785.1 Penaeus chinensis
TTGCAAGAATTTGATATCATTCCCATCAATATATCTGTATTTTCTTTCTAAATGGTAAAATAAATAAATAAATAAATAAATATATATATGTGTGTGTGTGTGTGTGTGTGTATGTGTGTGTGTGTGTGTGTGTGTGTGTGTGTGTGTGTGTGTGTGTGTGTGTGTGTGTGTGTGTGTGTGTGTGTGTGTGCGTGTGCGTGTGTGTGTAACTAAGAACTCAAGTGCTTTCATAATGAGAATTTCAACCCTAAAGCATCTGGGTATTCAGGGTAAATTTCAGCCCTTAAAAAAAAAAGGCAAGAAAGCAAGGCAAAGCAAAAGAAAAAGTTTAAAAAAAAAGTCCTAGGAAAAAGTTTACGGTGTTTGTAAACATAGGAACAACATGATTATTCAGACTGGGTTTATCTTCACTCTATAATTTCTCAAGATAAGAATGACGAAAGTGAACATACTTTAGAGTGAGTACGAGAGGAAGTAGGAATTACAGGATATTTATGGGAAAAGTGTGTTTGAAAAGAGTGCTTGGTGGTTTATTAAAGTTCTGGGCTTTCCTTGCGTTAGAATAATTGTATTTATTTACATTATTATCGTTATGTCGTTATTATTATAATTGTAATTCTTGTTTTTACTACTACGGCTATCATTATTAGTGTTGTTATCGTTATCATTATCATTACGATCATTATTAATATTATTATTATATTGTCACTATTATGAGTATTAACACTATTGTCATCACTATCATTATTATTATCATCGTCACTATCACTATTGCCTTCATCATTTCATTACTGTTCTTATAATTATCATCTTTACTAACATCATCATTATCATTATTGTCATATTAGTTATCGCCTTTATAGTTATCATCTTTATTATTAGCTTTATCATCATCACTGTAAAATCAACCAACTCTCGACCTGTACATCATCTTGCTATCATTATCATTATTCTCATCATAATTATTTTCCCGACTTCTAATTTAGTTTTTTTTTCTACATATAAACAGCGATCTTCTCAACAGAAAATAATTATCACAAAAGCATTAAAAAAAAACGAAAAGAAAATTAATAGAAAACGGAGTGCACACAACGCCATCTGCCGGCGTGTCAAATAACACGAGTTTTGTCTCCTTTATGAACGCATTTACGGCCTTAGTTACTGTTTATGGAAGAGTAATCTATCTCTGGGTAATCCACTATTGCCCCGCAGATTAGTAACTGTTGGGTAATTCTGGTGGAAATGCGTTTCTTCTGGGTTTGTAAACGTGAGAGGAAGATGGGGGGGGGGAGGAAGATGGGGAGGAGGAAGAGGGAGGAGGAGGGAGGAAGAAGGAGGGAGGGGGGAGGAAGGGAGGGAGGGAGGGAGGGAGGGAAGGAGGGAAGCGGTTGGGGAGGGGAGGGAAAAGAGGGAAGGGAAGGGAAAGGAGGAAAGATGGAAGAGGGAGAGAGGGAAGGACGTAAGATAGGAAAGGAAAGGGAGAGATGGCGAGAGAGAGAGAAAGAAGAGTTAGAAAGAGAACGAGAAGAAAGGGAGGGATGAGAGAAAAAGAAAAAGAAAAAGAAAAGAAAAACACGAAGGAAAAGTAAATATTAATCAGAGTGAAGAGGGAAACCAAGATATCAAACTCAAATAAGCGAACGAAAAATTAGGACACGATGGAGGAAAAAAAGACAGCATGAGAGAAAGTGATAATTAGGCAAAAACAACAACGAAAATGAGACCAGGGCCAAAAAAAAAAAAAAAAAAAGGGAAAGGAAACACGAGAGAAAGGCAAAAACCGCAAAAAAACGGGAAAAAAGAAAAACACAAACAAAGAAGACAAAAAACAAGAAAAAAACGAAAAAAAAAGAGAAAAGGAGACAAAACGAGGAGAAAAATCATCAAAAAAATTGAAAAAACAAAGAGCAAAGAGGCCCCAACATGACACCTCGATGTGTTCTTTAACGACAGTTTAATGGGCTGTATAAAAATCTTCCATAATCTCCCTCGCCGTCTTAAGTAGGTCTAAATGTCTCTTGGCCGTTATTCTGAAGGGTGAAGAGCGGCTAAGAAATATTTTGGTGGGAGATAATCCGGGGAAGAATAACAGAGAGGAGGGGATAGGTCGGGGGGAGGGGAGAGGAGGGGAGGTAGAATGAGGGAGAGGGGGAGGGAGGGGTAAGGGGGGATAGTAAGAGGGAGGGAGGGAGTAAGAGGGAAGGGGGGAGGAGAGAGTAATAGGGGGATAAAGAGACAGGGAGAGGAGGAGGGGATAAGGAGAGGGGTAGTCAGAAGTAGAGGGGGAAGGCCTGACCTCATTTACTGATGGTTTTGCTTGTTTTGATAACTTGTTTAGGCGCAGCAAGTGGTATAGGAGGAGCGCGATAAAACAATTTTTCTTTTACTTTTCCTTCACTTTTCCCCCCTCTTTTGCGGGAGATTTTGTTTGTTTGTGTGTGTGTGTGTATGGGCGTGTGTACATACGTATGTGTATGTGCATGCATGTGCGTATACGTATGCGTGTGTGTGTGTCCTACCACTATTACGCCTCAAATTCAAGTGAAGTCATGGGCACACGCATAAATAAACATCAGAAAAAACAGCATACGATGAAACACAATACAAAGTTACGCGAAGCAAAGACAAACAAAGACTCGGGGAAACAAAACACCACATACTTGCACTTAACTTTGTAGTTTACGAAGGAAAACTGAGACACATTCCAATTGTGGTTACGGTCACCGTGATTTTAATATCACTATAATCTTACTAACACCTTAATCTCACTGTACATAAACTCATTACCACTATAACCTTACAATAATCTCATTATCTATATGATCTTACTATCAATTTAATCTTAATGATACCATAAGCCTACCATCTAATTAATATCATTATAATCATACTATCGTAATAATATTCCAATCACTGTAATACCGACATTATAGTCTTACTATGCCCCTCTTACTATCGTAGTAATTCCATCATCAATTTAATCTCACTGATACCATATTCTGATATCATAATTATCTTTAACATTGTGATAATCTTATGACACTAATCTTACTAACCATAACTGCAATCTTACTGTCTCTACAATCTTACTATGACTGTAATCTTCCTGCTCTCCCCATAATCCTACTATTAGTGTAAAGACACCACTGCAAGCTTACTACCACTATGCTCTTCCTATATTGTAATCTTGGGCTCACTATAATCTTAAAGTCATTATAATAGCTACCACTAATTTTCTCAAGACCTACGGGGTATTATGTTTTATTGCTGTTCACAACACTGCATTCATTATTCTATTGCTAATTCATAAGTATAGCGGGATTAATCAGTGTTTAATGTAGTGTTTTATTGCCTCTTTTGTTTTAATAAGTGACAGTTTAAGAGATGATGGATTGATGTCAAATATTTATAGCAAGTGAAGTCATTACCTGAACGGTGGTACCTCTTAGACTATAAATGTGCAACACTCAAGAATTTGAAGATATTTTATCATGCTATAAGATACGCAATTCCACCAAAGGATGAAACACATATCTTTCAGTGCTACAACTCTAAGCTGTAATACAATGTGCTGCTTATTAAGTTCACCACACCTCCCATAACTAACGAAATAAAAAAGTTCAAGAAATAGAAAACATGACAAGTATAAAAAATAAAAGGCAAGAGGTAGTACATTCGTTTTAGAAACTCATCACAGAATAGACTTCTGTTAAACAATTTGTCACACGGAACACAGCCATAAGCTTCCTCGAACAACACACATATTCTTGGCTTAATATGTGTGTGTGTGTGAAGACCTCGTCGCCTCTTTATTAAAGCTCATAAAGAGATGATTATTAAGATAGTTTATGACTCGAAGTCGACGCAGTGCATGTTTAATTCTAGCGCATCACACAGGCCGTTGCTTCGACATATGTGGTTTAATATTTACGTTCCAAACAGCCTCGTGGAGGAGTTATTTTTTAAACCGTGGGTAGGTTGGGGGAGGCGACCGCAGGGAGTGAATTCGTGAGGCCAGGAGGTTGCATGACTCGTGAACGGCTGGGGAGGAAGAGGAAGAAGGAAGTAGGTAATGAATAAGGGAAGGGAGAGAGGGAGGGAAGACGTAGGCGCTTTGAAGCAGACGTGGAGAAGAGATATGAGGGCTGTTTGGTTGTCAGACAGTTGATATATTTGCGTGTGAGAACAAAGATGAGGGAGCGAGATTGAGAGGGACAGAGAAAGAGAGAGAAAGAGAAAGAGAGAGAAAGAGAAAGAGAGAGAGAGAGAGAATAATAATAATAACGGGATTTCCATGACCTCTTGTTAACGTAATTTTGTACTTAGAATTATGTATCTCATCCCATTAGCTGGTCTGCATATTCTCGAGCTTAAACTCTGTTCAATAACATATCTAAAGTTAGAGAAACTTATAATAATAATAATAATAATAATAATAATAATAATAATAATAATAATAATAATAATTATGTATATGTATATATATATATATATATATATATATATATATATATATATATATATATATATGTATAATGCACACACATATATCATTAATGATAACGTATTCCCTTAACCGATATTTCCAACTGCAACATATTCGTGTACATATGTCTATGTCAGTGCGGGTGTGTGGCCCTGCTATTTATACACAGTGCAGCTAGTGATGATGTGACAATGTGCAGACCATGCTAATGATATCTCCTGCAGCAGGACCGACTGTGTGGTCTCTGACTTCGATGTCTCGACTTTATCGCTTCGAGACAGAATGAACCTTTGAGCTTCGTCGCAATAGCCATTACACACTCGACCAGTAACTACCAGTAACAAACAAGGCCATTAATTTGAAGGCAAGTGATACTCAAACACGTAAGCAGAGGCGCGGACATAAAACACAGTACATAAAACACAGACGTGTGTAAGGACGATATGCAGAAGAATGTGTATGTTTGCGCGTTGAGGATGCCTACAGGCGTTCATAGAAATAGACGTGTGCGTGAACTGATACACTGGCAGACATGCACGTACATAAACATACATACAACATAAAAAGCACACGTAGATACACACACACAAGAAATATACATAGAGGCTCACACACGCACATGAGAAAGATAAACACACACACAAACACAAACCCATTAGATGCACAGAAGGAAAGAGGATCCGCAAACGAAAACACACACACTCAAACAAACACAACCTCACACAAACACAACCTCACACAAACGCGCGCACTCACCCTCCCAAAGGAAAAAAGAATGAAAAGCTCAAAATGAAAACACACACAAGCTGAAACCTCGACGGCGTTCTCCAAACCAGGAAGACGTAAAAACACCCCGATAACAAGAACAGGACTTGTCTCCTCGGCATGCGTTTCCTCTCCACGGGATTTACGAGGTGAATCCAAGAGGCGTGAGTGCGCCGCATGACCTTGCCAGCCAAGGGCGTTTGGGAGGGCGTGTGAGGTCGTTTGTGGGTGTGTAAAGTCGTGAGGGGGAGTGTGAGGTTATTTGTGGGCGTGCGAAGTCGTGGGTGGACATGTGATATAATTTTAGGACGTGTAAAGTCGTGAGTGGGCGTGTCGGATCGTGAGTGGGCGTGTCGGGTCGTGAGTGGGCGTGTTAGGTCATTTGTACGCATGTGAAATCGTGGGTGGGTGTATGAGGTCAAGTGCGGGCGTGATAAATCGGGTGTGGGCGGTCACGGGCATTGCGGCGATAAACAAATGAAGTAAAGAACGGCCTCGCATCATTTATTGTGTTCACTGTCATGATAAAAGGGTGTGGATTTCCCAAAGCGAGGCCTTGTTTTCGTCTCCTGGATAACTTCATTAATCAGGTCTGAAACGGCTTTATCGTTTGTGTTTACATCTTTTATTTTATTTATCCATTAATTTTATTATTTTCTGTTTATTTATTTTAATTTGTATTATTAATAATTTTTTATCGTAAAGCTTATTTAACAACAACAACAACAACAACAACAACAACAACAAAACAACAAAAAATATATATACTCATTTAATATTACACTAGATTACACTAGATAATATTAACACATAAAAGGTGACTTTAATAACAACTGCATGGTAATAAAAAAGTAAAAGAAAAAAATAAGAAAATTTATTTCGCAATAATTGCAAGAATGATCAAATCGGCATTTCTCTGCCAATAAAATCGCATTTTTCCTTTTCTTATCGTCTGGGATCTAGCATGCGGTTAATGATGATTGCATAATAATTTTATGTCTTTGGCAGGTAATATTTACGAATTCTTGTGTCTTTATTTCTCTTTCTCTTTCTCTTTATCTCTATTCTCTCTCTCTCTCTCTCTCTCTCTCTCTCTCTCTCTCTCTCTCTCTCTCTCTTTCTCTTTCTCTTTCTCTTTCTCATTCTCATTCTCATTCTCTTTCTCTTTCTCTCTCTCTCTCCCTCTCTGTCTATGTATGTATATATATATATATATATATATATATATATATATATATATATATATGTGTGTGTATATATATGTATATATATATTTATATAAATATGTATATATATATGTATATATATATGTATATATATGTATATATATATATATATATATATATATATCATACACATACATACATATATACACCTATTTCCTATCCACCTCTATCTATCTATCTATCATAAATTCAACACGTGCACAAACCCCAACCAAATTCCCCAAAATCGCAACGCAATCATTTCTTCCTCCCCCTCCCTTGCCTCCTTCCTCCTCCCCCCCACCCCCCACCCGTGCACATGGAGGTCTGTAAGAACTTTTCCCCATTCTTTATTTATCTTTTTTTTTTCTTTTTCTCCTCCTTCTCCTCCTCTTCATCATCATCTTTTTTCTTCTTATCTTCCTCTTTCTCATTCTCCTCCTCTTTCTTCTTCCTCCTCTTTCTCTCCCTCTCCTCTTTCCCCTACTTATCTTCTTCTTCCTCTCCCTCTCCTCTTTATCTTCTTCCTCCTCTCCCTCTCCTCTTTATCTTCATGTCCTCTCCCTCTCCTCTTTATCTTCCTCCTCTTCCTCCTCTTCTTCCTTCTCCTCTTCCTTTTCCTCTTTCTCCTCTTCCTCTTCCTCTTTCTCCTCTTCATCTTCCTCCTCCTCTTCCTCTCCTCTTTATCTTCCTCCTCCTTTTCCTCTCCTCTTTATCTTCCTCCTTCTCCTCCTCTTCATCTTCCTCCTCCTCTTCCTCTCTTTATCTTCCTCCTCCTCGTTCCTTCGTCCTCTAGGAGTCCTCTTTTTTCTCGTCCTCGTACTCTGGAGGTCATGCAGGACTCTGATTATGGATCTTTGCAGGTGACGCCCTCTTTTGCCCTTCCCCCTTCCCTCTCTCTCTCTCCCTTCCCTCTCTCTTCTTCCTTCCCTCCTCTCTCTTCTTCCTTCCCTCCTCCCTCTCTCCCTTCCCTCCTCTGTCTCTCCGTCTCTCCCTTTCCTCTCCGACTCTCCCTTACCTCATCTCTCTTCTTCCTTCCCTCCTCCCCCTGTCTCTTCCCTCCTCTCTCTTCTTCCTTCCCTCCTCCTCCTCCTCTCCGTCTCTCCCTTTCTTCCTTTCTCTTCTGCCTTCCCTCCTCCCTCTCTACCGTACCTTCCCCCACTCCCTCTCTTTGCCTCTCTCTTCCCCTCTCGCTTCAGTTCTCCCTCTTTCCCGTCCATCCTTCCTCCTTCTCTCCCTTCTCTCCTCCCTTTTCTCCTTTCCTCCTCCCTCTCTCTCCTCCTCCTCCTCTACTTCCTCTTGCCTTTTCCCCTTTTTTCCATAATATCATCCCCTCCCCTTTCCCCTCCCACTCCTCTCCCTCTCCCCCCAGCCTCCTTTCTTGTTCCTCTCTTTCCCTCTCTCACTCTTATCCCCTTCCTTCATCTCCCACTCCTCCCTTCCTTCTCTCCATTCCTTCCCCCTTTCCGCCCCCCCCCCTCTCATTCTTACGCCCCCCCCCCCTCAAAAAAAAAAAAAAAAATAGGGGCTCTTGTTATCAAGATGTATATGTAACCTCTTGCTCGTCAGGACTAAATAGTTCAACAAAATTTGAGTCAAAAAATAATCTATGTATATTTTGTATGTGCATGCGTGCGTTGTGTGTGCTGGTTCGTACATGTGTGTGCATTTGTTTGTGTTTGTGTGTTTGTGTGAGTGTAAGTGTGTGTGTATGTGTGTGTGTGTGTGTGTGTGTGTGTGTGTGTGTGTGTGTGTGTGTGTGTGTGTGTGTGTGTGTGTGTGTGTGTGTGTGTGTGTGTGTGTGTGTGTGTGTGTGTGTGTGTGCGTGTGTGTGTGTGTGTGTGTGTGATTGTGAGAGTGTGTGTGTGTGTATGCATGCGCACGCGAGTGTGCTTGGAATGAAGAAGTAAACAAGGAGACAAACATGTAGAATCAAAGGGAAGAGGAAATGAGAATGAAAGAGATATGGAAAAAAATAGACAACGAAAGAGAGCAGACAAACAGACAGACAGACAGAGAAAAAACAAAACTCTAATAGTAGAATCACAAAAACACAAACAAAAATGACAATAATTTACCACTTCCGCCCTAATGGCAAGATAAGGAAGGTATAAGGATGATGACGTCAGAGCGAGACCTATCTTTGGCACCCGCGAGCCAAGTCCAAAATAAGCCAATGGACGGAGAGGAACTGAAGGAACGCGTTTGAAAAGGAACATGGAAAAAAGAACGACAATGCGAAAACGAAAAAAGAAAAAAAAAAGAGAACGAAGACGAAAAAAAAAAAAAAAAAAAGAATGAAAACAGAACGAAAAGGGTGAAAAAAACTAATAAAAAAATAACGAAAAAGAGAACGAAAAAAGAAAAACGAAAAAGAGAACGCAAAAAGAAAAACGAAAAAACGAAAAGGTGAAAAAACAAAAAAACGAAAAATAAAAAGTTTCTAAACATACAGTACACATATCCTTTGACTCGACGCGCCCTCAGCAGGTTTTTGGTTTCTGATCCTTAAAGAAATGTCTGTGAGGGCGCCGCAGCAGACTCCCGAGGGTTATGATAATATTTAAGAGGTGATGCTGCTAATACACTGTTAGACGCCATCGGACTATTTATAGATGAGACGATAAATCTGGAGCGTGAACTGTGGCCCGAGAAACATCGCAGAACTAAGTTTTCCTTTTCTTTCTGTCTCCTTTTCTCTATCTCTGTTTTCTGTTGTCTGTCTTTTTGTCTCTCTCTCTCTCTCTCTCTCATTCTCTCTCTCTCTTTCTCCATCTATCTATATGTACGTTTGCATGTGTGTACTTGTGTACATGGTGTATATCTATATCGTATTTAATTCTAAGTAAATTTACATGTGTGCCTTTCTGTAGGTGCATTGATATGAAAATGATGGTACTAATAAATGTCAATCATAGTAATAAAGATAAGGAAAATAAAAATGACAAAAATAATGATAATATACATATAAATCATACAAAAAAATCGATGAAAATACTAATGACACTAAAAGCAAAAATTATCATAATAAATGACCATGAACTTCGTTACGTCAAATTCTCCCAAATAAAACGCGTAATGGACAGTTTATAAACCTTTTTCCACGAGCAGAATATATTTTTGTTTATTTTCTACCTACTTTGAGGTCAGTGCTACCCACAGCGCGTCCCCAGTTACCGAGCTGAAGGTCAAGTCGCATTAATACAATAGCATTATGTAATGATATACATTGTAATGATATAATTGGTGTTGACGTTAAATAATGTTGCTTGAGACTGACAGGATGAGACCAAAGGTCGAGGATACATAGATACATACAGGAACAAACAGAGATACATGCCTAGATAAATATATTTACCATACGTACTATATTTACAAAAGGGCGAGGTTACATAGATACGTAAAGGAATAAACACAGAGATACGTGCATTGATAAATATATTTACCATACGTACTATATCTACAAAAGGTCGAGGGATAAACATAGAGATGCACGCATAGATAAATATTGGAGTATATGTAGACATACATACACAAGCGTTCA
>NC_061853.1:28911321-28918821 GCF_019202785.1 Penaeus chinensis
TAAATTGGTAGGTAGATGAATAGATAGGTAGGGTGGTTGGTAGGTAGGTAGGTAGGTAGGTATGTAGGTATGTATGTATGTATGTATGTATGTAGGTAGGTAGGTAGGTAGGTAGGTAGGTAGGTAGGTAGGTAGGTAGGTAGGTAAGAAGTAGGTAGGTAAGAAATAGGTAGGTAAGAAGTAGGTAGGTAAGAAGTAGGTAGGTAGGTAGAAGGTATGTAGGTAGGTAGGAGGTAAGTAGGCAGGTAGGCATGTATGTATGTATGTAGATAAATAGGTAAGCAGGCAGGCAGGCAGGCAGGTAGGTAGGTAGGTAGGTAGGAAGGTAGATAGGTAGATGGGTAGGTAGGTAGGTAGGTAGGTAGGTAGGTAGGTAGGTAGGTAGGTAGGAAGCTAGGTAGGTAGATAAATAGATAGGTAGGTAAATAGAGAGATAATTAAGAGAGAGAGAGAGAGAGAGAGAGAGAGAGAGAGAGAGAGAGAGAGAGAGAGAGAGAGAGAAAGAGAGAGAGAGAGAGAGAGAGAGAGAGAGAGAGAGAGAGAGAGAGAGAGAGAGAGAGAGAGAGAGAGAGAGAGAGAAAGAAAGAAAGATAGAGAGAGAGAGAAAAAAAAAGAGAATCAGGCAGAGAGAGCGAGAGAGAGAAATAAAGAGAACGACAAAAACAGCGAAAAAAGAAAACGGAACATAATTGGCGATCATTTGTCCCGAATAGGGCACGAACGACCCATTAGCACACCCTGTAAATTATGCCCCATGCCCCTAATGCCCACGCCTCCTCGGGCAGACCCCATTAGTATGCATCTGAAGTCGATCAAAGGCTCCCGTAATCAGCGGACGGATGGGTCGCCTCGCCTCTGATGCCCGTGCGGGGGGGAGGGGGGGGGGGGGTGTACGCTACTGCTTCGTCAGGAGAGAAGAATGGAGGGTAAGGGAGAGAGGGAGTGGTTGAAGGAGAGAAGGAGAGGGGGAAGGAGGGAGGGAGAGAAGAATGGAGGGTTAGGGAGAGGGGGAGACGGGGAAGGAGAGAAGGAGAGGGGGAAGGAGGGAGGGAGGGAGGGAGAGGGGGAAGGAGGGAGGGAGGGAGGGAGGGAGAGGGGGAAGGAGGGAGGGAGAAAAGGAGGGACAGGGAGGGAGGGAGAAAAGGGGGGACAGGGAGGGAGGAAGATAGGGAGGGAGGGAGGGAGGGAGGGAGGAAAGGAGGGAGAGGGAGAGGGAGAGGGAGAGGGAATAGGAGAGGGAGAGGGAATGGGAGAGGGAGTGGGAATGGGAGAGGGAGAGGGAGAGGAAGAGAAAGAGAGAGAGTGAGAGAGGACATAAGTGGATGACGGAATATTACCGACTTAAATAATACAATAATACAAACAATACTTTCGCAAACACATACATAAACACACACACACACACACACACACACACACACACACACACTAAGAAATAGATAACGCGAGAGAGAAAGTCATCGAAGAGACATAAACTCAGCACCTCCTTTCGCTACCCCGTCTGGCACTGATTTAAAAGCCTCGGCCACAAAACCTTTCGTTTACATCAACGCGGGTCGGATCTTACAGCCTGGGACAGACGCAAACATGACGGTACCGATTTTTCCACTTATAGGTTTCGGTGTGGTGGGGGTTGGGGGTTGGGGGGGAGGGTGAAGGCGAAGGAAAGGGAGGGGAAGGGAGAGGGGTGATGGGAGGGGAGGAGAGGGGAGGGGTGGGGAGGGGAGAGGAGGAGAGTGGTGGGGAGGGGAGGGGAGAGGAGGAGAGGGGAGAGGGGAGGGGGAAGGGAGGGTAAAGGCGAAGGAAAGGGAGGGGTAAGGGGTCATGAGATGGGAGGGGAGGGAGGGGAGAAGGAGGGTTAAGACGATAGAAAGGGGAAGAGGGGAAAGGTCAAGGTGATGAAAGGGGAGGGAAGAGAGATGGTGATAACGAGGGAACGGGAGGAGAGGGTTCAAGAAGGAGGAAGGAGAGCAGAAATGGAAGATAATGAAGGGGGGGGGGGGGTTAGGAGAGCATCAAAGGGGCAGGGTGATGAAATAGGGGAAGGGGAGAAAGGGGAAGGGAACAGCGACGACTTAAGGGAAAGCTCCATGAAGAAGGGGAGGTGAGGGGAAAGGCTGAGGGGGGAGACATGGGATTTTGCCCTTTATAGGAGTCCTTTCTGTTTTTATCATTAGTTAATAGTAAGATCACGAATTCATCCATACACTTGTACCATCAAGAATAATTTTCAGAATAATACTTACTACCCATAACACGTTTATTCCAGTCAACCTTTTCTTTCCGCTCATTTCAGCTTCAACGTTCCCCTCACTCCCCTCCTCCTTCCCCTCACCCCCCCCCCTGACTTCCCCTCCTTCTAGCTACGTCCCCCACACCTTCCCCAGCAGCGCCTCCTGTCGCCTATCCTCATTAGAACTTTCGTAAATCCTAGGATGCCAGAGCGTACTGTCACGGCTTGGGGCTCGCTGACACACGTGAAAACAAAACCTTCGTAAAAACGTCACTTTGGTATCGCTGGATTTTTCACACATTTTTTTTTACAGACGAAGGAGAAAAAAAAAAAAAAAGGTTGTTCTTTGCTTGTTCGCAATCGTATAACCTGTGTGCTGTTTTTTTTTTTTTTTTCTTTGACTGTTGATTGCAATAACTTTGTCGGTTGCAATTTACTCTCTCTCTGTCTAGTATTTCTTACAAAGAGATAGATGCATGGAGAGACAGACATATAAATAGACAGGTAGATAGATAGGTAAATAGATAGGTAGATATATAAGTAAATAGACAGTCGAGACAGACAGACAAAGAGTCAAGGCTACGTGGAATATCTAATCATACGTTAACAAACTTTTACGTTTGGATGTGTGTGTGTGTATGTGTGTGTGTGTGTGTGTGTGTGTGTGTGTGTGTGTGTGTGTGTGTGTGTGTGTGTGTGTGTGTGTGCGTTTGCATGCGTGAGTGCGTGCGTGCGTACGTTTGCATTCGTGCACGCTTCTTTGTGTGTGTGTACGCGCGCGCGTGCGTATGTATGTGGATGTGTGTATGTTTGCGTTCGTGCATGCGAGTGTCTGTTTGCGGGCGTGTGTGTATGTGTGTACGTGCACATTCCTATCTCTGTGAATGACGGGCGCGCAATCACAACCATTACGTGTCATCTTCAATTGATAAGCGAGATTAACTCAAATGCCATATTTTTTCTTTCCCTCCCACTTTTCATTTTCTTTTTTCTTTCTCTTAGCTCGCGTGAAGAAGATATAAAGGCTAATCAGTGGAGCATATTTGAGAAGACAGGATAGATGTGATTCATGAATGTTTTTTTTATTTTTTTTTATATAATTGTTCATATTTGAGAGACAGGATCCTAATAGAAATACGTGCAAGGAACAAATGAAGGCAATTATAGCTGTGGCTCATGATTCAGCATTCATTGTTTTTTTGTTTATGCAATACCATGAACTACTACTTTTATGTTATGCTGTTGCTGATGACTCCCTGAGCTACTATATATTTATCTATCTTTATATATATATATATATATATATATATATATATATGTGTGTGTGTGTGTGTATGTATGTGCATATACATGTATATATATATATGTTTTTTGTGTACGAATAAATAGATAGATAGATAGATAGACAGATATATAGAGAGATAAAGAGAGAGAGAGAGAGAGAGCGGGTAGGGAGAAAGGAGGGTAGGGAGGTAAGTAGGTAAGTAGGTAAGTAGGTAGGTAGGTAGGTAGGTAGGTAGGTAGGTAGGTAGGTAGGTAGGTAGGTAGGTAGGTAGGTATACCATATACCATTTGAATAACATCAAATACCCCCCCCCCCCCTCCACAGAGAGAGAGAGAGAGAGAGAGAGAGAGAGAGAGAGAGAGAATAAATAAATATGGAAAGAAAAGAAAAGAAAGTAAAACAAAAAAAAGGAAAAAAGAAAGGAAACGAAATCAATAAAGAATAACAAAGAAACAAAATTAACAAAAGAAAAGGACGAAACGACATAAAGAAAGAAAAGCAAGAACAAAGAAAAAAACTAAACAAAAAGATAAGGAAGAAACGAAAAAAAAAAAAAAAAAAAAAAGACGGAGAAAAAAAAAAAAACACCAAATAGAGAGGGGAAGAAAGAGAATGCTAAGCAACTCGAAAGAAATGCAAGATGACAGGATCGCACACAAGCTCGCGTCTGAGAAACTGAGGGTAGACTTCAATCACTCGCTGACATCATGAATATCTACCTCTATTTGCATATAAGAAGGTACGGTACGTTTCTCTCTTTGTTTCTGTCTCTCTTTCTCATACTGTCTCTTTTTCTCTTTTTCTGTCTGTCTGTCTCTCTTTTTCTCTGCATGTCTCTGTATCTCTCTCTCTCTCTCTCTCTCGCTCTCTGTCTATTTCTCTCTTTTTCTCTGTCTTTCTTTCTTTCTCTCTCTGTATGTCTCTGTATCTCTCTCTCTCTCTTTCTCGCTCTCTGTCTCTTTCTCTCTCTGTATGTCTTTGTCTCTCTCTCTCTCTCTCTTTCTCTCTCTCTCCCTCTCTCTCTCCGTCTGCATTGTCGAGAATCAGGAAGGTCTGTTGTGAATAAATAAATAACCTTTCCGCCGGTGACTTTCTGGGATTCCCTCGCCTCTTTACTTGTCTTTCACCTTTGTCTCTTTTCTTTTCTTCTTCCTTCTTCTCCGTCTTTTCTTTTTCTCCCTTCTATCCCTTTTCATATTTCTCTTCCGTCTCTTTCTTCGTCTCCGTATCTATTGTTCCTTCTTCTTCTTTTTCTTTCTTATCTTTTCTCACGTGCCTAATCTTTCAACTGCATATTCTTTTTTCCCTTCTCGTCTTTCTATATCTCCCCTTTCTATTTTTCTTCCTCCTTCTTCTTTTTTTTCTCCTTCATCCCTCGTCCTCCTCCATTTCCCCTCTTCCTTCTACGCGCTTCCGGAACCATTTCTTCTTCTTATTGTTATTATCATTATTTTTGTTAGTTAAAACTTTTCTCCTCCTCCTCCTCCTTCTCTTCTTCTTCTTCTTCCTCTTCCCCTTTCTCTTCTTCCTCCTCCTCCTCCTCTTCCTCCTCCTCCTCCTCCTCTTCCTCTTCTTCTTCTCTTCCTCCTCTTCTTCTTCTTCTTCCTTTCTCCCCCATCTACCTCCAACATCCCCCCCTTCTTCCTTCCCCTCCCCATCTTCCTATTCCTCACCGGTTTAGTCAACAAAGCAAATTAGGGTTTAACATGACACGAGATGACTTTGCCTTCTTCACTAATGTTAAGGTCGTACACTTCACAGTTACTCTACACAGATACAGACAGACGGACGCCCAAAAGAGAGAGAAAAAAAAAATGAAAAGAAAAGAAAAAAATGAAAAGAAAAAAAAAAGTATGAAAAGACAAAAAAAAAAAAAAAAAAAAAAAAAAAACCGCTAACAAAACAGACACGTATTTACATAGATGAGAATGAGTATTTACCTGCCTATTTAGCTTCTGTTTTTTCTATGTGTCGGTGTATGTGTGTCAGTATGTATGTATGTGTATGAATATATGTATGTATGTATCTGTATGAATATATGTATATATTATGTATGTGCATGAATATTTATGCATGTATGTATGTATGTATATATGCATGTATCTATGTATGCACGTACGTATCTATGTATCTATAACCCTCTCCATTTATCTATCTATCTATCTATCTACCTACCTACCCATCTACCTGCTTACCTACCTACCTATCAAACTCTTTATCAATCCTGTTTCCTACCCCCCCACACCCCTCTCCCCCTGTTTATTACCCTCCCTCCGCCCGTGTTTGCAAGCGGCGGGATTGCAGAGAT
This sequence comes from Penaeus chinensis, assembly GCF_019202785.1. NCBI lineage: Eukaryota > Metazoa > Arthropoda > Malacostraca > Decapoda > Penaeidae > Penaeus > Penaeus chinensis. The sequence continues at coordinate 28,917,148 of NC_061853.1, forward strand.
GGCGTCAGTCGTTAAAAGGCTATCTAAGTGCAACATCAGGGTTACATGCGGAAGGCGTTGAGGCTAGGAAATATAAGGAGGAAGCATGGGCGTGAATAAAGAGGAGAATTGGAGATAGTGGGAAAAAAAGGGGGGGGGCGGGGTGGAGGAGTGATAGATGATAGGGAATAGGAGGAGAAAAGACGAAGGGGAAGAAAGTGGAGACAGGAGACGGTAGAAAAAAAAAGGGGGAGGAGGTGTTGGGGCAAGGGAATAAGTGGAGGAAGAAGGGGGGGATAAAGAGGAGATAAGAGACAGCAGAAAGGGAGGCAAAGGTGGAGAAAAGGGAGAGAGAAGGAAAGGAAGGTTTGGGAAAAGTGCAAAGGTGAAGAGAGGATTGATAAAGAAGGTGAAAGGAAAAAGAGAGAAAAAATTGACACAGGAAAAGAGAAAAAGAGATAAGAAAAGGGGATCATTGATAGTAGACAGAAAAGAGAGAGAAGAAACATGGAAAAGAGGAATAGGAGAAAGGGTAGATAAGAAGAGGAAGAAGAGGGGGAAGCGAGAGAAGTGATAATTATGACTCGAAGGCGTCAGAGGGTAAAGCCTCCTATAAAAGTGGCGCCATCCGTAAGCCCTTGGGGGGGGGGGGGGGGGGGGAGAAGGCGCATAGTAGAGAGAAAATATTTATCGAAAGAAGTATGAAAGGGAATGAAAAGAAACAAAAGAAGGAGAGAACAAGGAAAGATAAAAAATAAAGAAAATACAAGTAAATTACACATTTTAGACTTAAAGCCTTAGAAAAATAAAAATAAATGAAAATTAAACCAGATGACTTTAGCTCAAAACCTGACCTCCGAATGCGGTAAAACAAAAAAACAAAAAAAAAAACAGCGGTGATTCCGAAAATGAGATACAAAGAGTGTGAAAGTCAACACCACTCTGTCATGTTGATTACTGTGGTTTCCTTGTCTCCTTGAGTTTTAAGTCAAATCTTTAAAACAAAGAAGAAAAAAGAAGAAGAGAGAGAGGAAGAAAGAAGAGGCGAAAAAAACGAAGAAAAAACAAAGCGTGAATAAAATATAAACAAAAGAACAGATAAAAAAGGAGGAAAATAGTATATATAGGAACCGGTTGATGCAAACAGAAAGAAAAATATAATATACTGTGGAGACAAAACCAAAAAGAAAAAAGATAGTTAAAAGAAAGAAAATATTATATAAAAGAGAGAAAAAAAGCGAAAAAAGGCACTAAGCATTGACAGAAACAAATAAGAAGGAATATTTATGCAAACAATAAGAAAAATGGAAACACGAAATAAAACTATACACGAGACAAAAAAAAAGGTTAATTCGCGCAATACATAAACAAAAAAAGAAAAGGAAAATATCAGAAAAGCATACATAAGAAAAAAAGAAAGGAACCACAGGCGAAACAACAAAGGCATTCACTCTGCCATCGTGCTATTTAAGAACCCTAATCTCGTAATGCAATAAGTCAAGTTAGAGCCATATTGTGTCAGTCTTCATTAGCTTAGTGACCTTACCCGTCTATGTTATTTTCTTGGAGTAACAGAGTCCGTTTTCGAATGAAGTTCTGTGAGTGAAGTGTATTTTCTTTTTTTTTTCTTTTTTTCTTTTGGTCTGGTCTTTTTTTTTTTTTTTTGTCTTTTTTTTTTAATTGGCTCGTTCGCTT
>NC_061853.1:28923821-28936467 GCF_019202785.1 Penaeus chinensis
GTTTTGACATTTTTATCTTACAAATGAGTATTGTTTTATTATCATTATTTTTTTCTTATTAATATGAATGATTCCTTTACCTCTTTGTTTTGCTGTAAGCCTACTTCTCAGAATCAAAATCAAGTCACGTGCGTATATGAAATTACAGTACAGTAGAACCATTGATTTTTGTTATTTATATATTTACAGATTATTATTATTATTATTATTAGTAGTAGTAGTATTTTATCTATTCACACTTTGCAAAAATTTTAACCACCCAGAAACATAATTGTTTCGTATCTATGTGTTTTAGTTACAATATATATATATATATATATAATTACTGCAATAGCGAAATAATTGAACAAAATCTAAAATCCTTCATATCTTTCTACCTTTTCTTTTCTGGGTATTATTGGCATTAATAACATTACTCACTGACAATATGAAAATCTATTATTGATATATCTATTATTGATAATAATAGTTTCAGCATTTATTTATCTCTCTTTATAACAGCACTAATGTATTTATTATGATATTAGCATTTATTTATTGCCCTGTTTTGAGTTTCGTGAGATCCAAAAGAGGCAAGGTTCAAATAGCAAGGTTCAAATTGCATCGCAGTAAAGTCGCTGTAATTAAGAGATCCTTTATCAATTCTTATTTGCTTCTTTAAGTTTTCTTCTATTCCTCTCTTCTTGTTCTTCATATTATCATTCTTCTCCTCCTCCTCCTCTACCCCTTCTTCTTCTTAATATTATTATTCGTCTTCTCCTCCTTCTCTCCTTTTTCCCCCTACCACCTCCCCTTTCTGTCCCCTCTTCCCCCCTCCTCACCTCCCTTCCCTTCTCCCCCCTCCTCTTCCCCCCCCCTTTTTTTTCTATTTCACTTGGGTGGGGATAAAGGAGAAGAGGGGCAAGGATGGTGGGGGTGGGGGGGTGGGGGAGGATGTCCATCAGGGTATGTCAGTCTTACCTTATCTATCGTGCGTGATTATATGCCTGGTGTATAATTATGCCTCGGAGGTACTGCATGTTTTATTGCGCACTTACGGGGCATAAACATGGTGGCCTTTGACCTCCCATTAATGAGGAATAATACAGATTGTGGATTGATATCACAGCATTGGATTCACGGGTGTATTTTCAACCTGACGACCTAATAAGCGGTAGAACATAGGCCACATACACACACACACACACACACACACACACACACACACACATTTTTTCTTTTTTCTGCACCAACATTTCCTGCATTTCTATGTTAGTTTTGGCCTAAACAGCCATTGTCTAAAAAAAGGAAAAGAAAATAAAGAAAGAAAACGGCGGAGAGGAGAGACTACACAAAATCTATAAACAGCCAGACAGCGGATCACTTTTGGCACTGCAGAGCACCTACAAGAGCGGCCACGCCCCTTTCGCTGTGATCAAAGGTCGTAAACTGCTGTTGCCTGACAACAGAACGTAAATCAGAAGAACAAATTTTCTTAGAATCAAAATACCGCAAGTTATTTTTAAGTCATCTTCAAGGGGTTTACAGGAAATACCTAATAAGGCATAATTATGTAAATACTATAATGCCACAAGTGCCACATATACGTATCAAGCCATATACGTATTACACATCTTCGCCGTGGACAGAGCTTTTAAAAGGGCGAGCCGGTGACTACGGCGGACGAGAACGATTTATTACCGTGATCGACGCGTGTGAAAGATCTCCGATACAAATGGTTATTTAAAAGGTCGGTGTCGTGGTAATACTGCGGACGACAAAACGAATAAAATACCAAGTACATTATTACGTACAATATTAAGGACACTGTAAATAGGAAGAAAATACCCGGGCACAAGTATTACATTACTTGAACGAGGCAAACACGACAGACACCGGGTAGGATACGTCAGATGGAAAAAAAAAAATCCTGGAAGAAGCAGTAAAAGCAGACAAGAGTGACATGACAGTGGAAACAAATTTCTTGAACAAGAAAGCTCGAAATGACTGACATGATTGGCTCACTTGTGCAAAGAGGCAATACACACACACACACACACACACACACACACACACACACACACACACACACACACACACACACACACACACACACACACACACACACACGCAAAATAAAAAGAGAGCGAAATATATATATATATATATATATATATATATATATATAGAGAGAGAGAGAGAGAGAGAGAGAGAGACAGAGAGAGAGAGATAGAGAGATAGAGAGAGAGAGAGAGAGAAAGAGAGAGAGAGAGAGAGAGAGAGAGAGAGAGAGAGAGAGAGAGAGAGAGAGAGAGAGAGAGAGAGAGACAGAGAGACAGAGAGACAGAGAGACAGACAGACAGACAGACAGACAGACAGACAGACAGACACACAGAGACAGAGACAAAGACAGAGAGAGGCAGAGAAAAAGCCATAGCCACAGACATGACAGAGACAGAGAGAAGCACAGATAGGATAGGAGGAAAATAAATTCACTGCAAGCAAGAAAAAAAAAACAACTGAATACACGATCTGCTTCGTGGGTTGAATTTCAATCGTATTTACTCCCTGACATTTCCATTTATCTACGAGTCAGCTTTCCGGGCGTGTCAACAATTTTTTTTTAGTAACATTTGTTATTTTAAATTTATCATAGTGTGATAAGTTTAAAGGTAAGACACAATATTGAAAATTCAAAGACACGAAAAGAAATGAATAAAGAAATAGATGAATAAGTGAATGGATAAATTAGCAAATATATAAAAAAGACAAGGAAGTATCGCAGGTAATTAAAATAGAAATAAGAATTAAAATGATGATAATGATGATGATAACAATAATAATAACAATAATGATAACAATATTAATGATAATGATAGTAATAATAATAATAATAATAATAATAATAATAATAATAATAATAATGATAATGATAATGATAACGAGAGAGAAAGAGAAAGAGAGAGAGAGAGAGAGAGAGAGAGAGAGAGAGAGAGAGAGAGAGAGAGAGAGAGAGAGAGAGAGAGAGAGAGAGAGAGGGAGAGAGAGAGAGAGAGAGAGAGAGAGAGAGTGAGTGAGTGAGTGAGTGAGTGAGTGAGAGAGAGAGAGAGAGAGAGAGAGAGAGAGAGAGAGAGAGAGAGAGAGAGAGAGAGAGAGAGAGAGGGAGTCGAAACGGGTTTTCCTGCAAGCTTACTTCAGTTGCCAAGGAGAAGATGCTTAGCTTGAGGGGACATCGAAGCCACGCGGGTTAAATGAAATAAAAATTCAATGATTCGACGTTTCTAAAAATGAAGTACAGACTATAAAATTAATACGAAGGTTAATTGAGGTGAGATAAACGATGGATCGCAATTCAAAAGAATAAAAAAGGCAGACGACATCTCAAATGGATTTCATCAATAGACAAGAGAGAAGACGAAGAAGAAGACGAAGACAAAAAAATAAAAAGATAAAGAAAAATAAGATAATAAATAATGACTTGTTTCCTAATGATATGTAGTTCCAGCTGATTCCCAAGTCAAGATAAGGCTACGTCATAAGTGTCAAAGTTAAAAGAATAAGGAACAGGGGTGTGTGTGTGCTGGGAGCGGGGGGGCGGGGGGGGGAGAAGGAGATGAGAGGAGAACGTAAAGGAAATAAGAGGGAGAGAAAGGGAGAAGGAGATAAGAGGAAGAGAAAGGAAGAAGGAGATGGCAGGAGAACGGAAAGAAGGAAATGACAGGAGGAGAAAGATAGAAGGAAATGAGAGGAAGAGAAAGGAAGGAGATGAGAGGAGGAAGGAAGAAGATGAGAGGAGGAAGAAGGGAAAGTAAGGAGAAAGGAAGGAGATGAGATAAAGAGGAAGAAGGGGATGGTAAGAGGAAGGGAAAAAGGAGAATGGGGAGAAAGGAAGGGGATGAGAGAAGAAAGGAGGAGGAGATGAGTGGAGATAGGAGGAAGGAGTGAAAGAAGAAAGGAGGAGGGAGTTAAGAGGAGGAGGAAGGGAAAAGGAGAAGAGTAAAGTAGGGGGAAAGAAGAGGAAGAGGAAAAGGAGAAGGAGGGAGAGAAAAGGAAAGAAGAAGAAGAGAATGGAGATGGAAAATAAGAGGGAGTAGGAGAAGGAAAAGAATAAAAAAGAATAAGAGAGAGAGAGAGAGAGAGAGAGAGAGAGAGAGAGAGAGAGAGAGAGAGAGAGAGAGAGAGAGAGAGAGAGAGAGAGGAAACAGTAAAAACAAGGAAGTGGGAGAAATGAAAAGAAAAAACAAGAGAGGCGAGAAGGAGAGAGACGAGGAGAGAAGGGAACGGGAGAGGGGAGGAGACGAGGAGGGAAGAAGAGAAGCGAGGCGAGGAGATGAGAGGCGAGGAGGGAAGGGAACGGGGGAGGGGAGGGGAATGGGGAGGGAGGAGGCGAGGAGGGGAGGAGGGGAGGAGGGGTAGAGCTGTCTGGCGCCAAGGGCTGGTCGGGGACCGGCGCGCGACCTCTGATTGTAGAAGAGGCCGTGGCGGGCGTGTGTAGCCCCCGGTTAAAGGGGGAAGAGGAGGAAGGAGGGAGAGGGGAAGAAGGAGGGAGAGAAAGGGAAAGAAGGGAGAGGGGAAGAGGAGGAGGAGGAGGAGGAGGAGGAGGAGGAGGAGGAGGAGGAGGAGGAGGAGGAGGAGGAGGAGGAGGAGGAGGAGGAGGAAGAGGAGGAGGAGCTGGAGGAGGAAGAGGAGGAGGAGGAGGAGGAGGAGGAGGAGAAGCTGGAGGAGGAAGAAGAGGAGGAGGAAGAGGAGGAAGAGGAGGAAGAGGAGGAGGAGGAGGAGGGGGAGGAGCTGGAGGAGGAAGAGGAGGAGGAAGAGGAGGAAGAAAAGGAAGAGGAGGAGGAGTAAGGAAAAGGGGAAGAAAAATAGGAGGTCGGGGATGTGCGTGTGCGTACGTCCATGAACGTGAGTGTTCGTGCTTGCATCGCCAAGTGCGTAAAAGCGTGTGCGTGTGCGTGCGTGCGTAATTACACGTACCCGGAACTGAGTGGCCAAGATCCCATTAATATGGAAATTTCGTATTTATGGCTATTTAAAGTGCGTCCAGATTTTAGCGTTCTATACCTCGGACAAGAATCACGTTTTTATCACAGCAAATCCACTTTTTTTATCTCTCAACGCGACCGTTTTTATGACTTTTGCTCATTATTTCTCGCTCAATTTTCATATCGTTTCGTCGAAATCAGCGGCACGGTGTCTTCAGCCCGCCGATGATAGTGATTTCGACTTTATGGAAAGCGAAAATATACGTGTGTTAAATCTAAGAAGTGATAAGATAAATCCCAAATCAATGATAGTACGTAAGTGATTTTTTTTTTACAGGTTTGGTGCATAGGGAACAGATTGATAACAATAATAATAATAATAATAATAATAATAATAATAATAATAAAGACGCATCGTTACGCAGGAATTAAAATTTTTTTTTTTTTTTAGAAACGACATTTATAGGAAGAGGATTTCAGGTCAATGGCAAATAAGCAAAACATAGATAGATAAATCGATTGATATATTAAATGAATATATAAACAAAACGAATGAGAGAAAAGGAAAGGGCAAAGATAAAAATATAATAGACAATAGACAGATGGCAAAGAGGCAATAAACAGGGAATCGATAGACTGGACGACAGACGATAGACAGATGATAGAAATGTATATATACGATAGTTAAACTACATATAGACAGCAATTGAACGATAGATGAACATATGGAAAAATCGATAAAGAAACGATAGATAGATGATAGATAAACGGTTGACGGACAATACACAAGTAATGAATTAACTTTTTCCCAAACGAAACTGAAGGTACGCAACCTATTCTTAATATATATTTGATAATTTTATTTTACCTTTATCTAACTAAATACTTTATCTCTCTGGGATTTAATAACTTCACTAATTTCCTTACTGAAAGGGAAAGGGAGAGGAAAAATGAAGGAATTGGGAAGGGGAAATAAAGGAGGAAATAGGAAACAGGAAAAGGAAATGGAAGGGAAACGAGGAGGAAATAAGAAATAAGAAATAAGAAATAAGAAATAAGAAATAAGAAATAGAAAATAGGAAAGGAAAAGGGGAAGGTAAAGGGGATATAGGAAAAAAATCAAAAGCAAAGGGGAAGGAGAAGAAAGTTATAGGAAATAGGAAATAGGAGAAAGAATAGGAAAGGGAAATGAAAGAGGGGAATAGAAAAGGAGAGAATGAAGGCAAAAGGAGAAGGGGACGTAAATTGGGCGTGGGCGGGGGGGGGGGAGAGAGAGGGAGAGATAAAGAGTGAAAAAAAGGTTAGGCGGCGAGTGTCGTTTAGTAGAATTATAAATCGCGTTTTTGTTGTTGTTGTTGTTGTTGTTGACGAGGTCCGGGAGCTGATGGAGGATGAAGTGTGGGAAGTTATTTTAATGAGGCTCGGCATCTCCCAGATGGTCTATTTTTAAAGGAAGCTTTATCGCTCTCACCTCTCACCCTCTCTCTCTCTCTCTCTCTCTCTCTCTCTCTCTCTCTCTCTCTCTCTCTCTCTCTCTCTCTCTCTCTCTCTCTCTCCCTCTTTCTTTCTTTCTCTCCTTTTCCCTCGTCTTTTAAATTCTCCTCCCCCCTTCTCTCTCTCTCTCTCTTTCTCTCTCTCTCTCTCTCTCTCTCTCTCTCTCTCTCTCTCTCTCTCTCTCTCTCTCTCTCTCTCTTTCTCTCTCTCTCTCTTTTCTCCCTCTCCTTCCTTTTCTCCCTCCCTCTCCTAGCTCCTCTTCTCCTTCTTCCTCTCTTCCTCCTTCCTTTTCCTCCTCTCCCTCTCCCTCTCTCTGGCTCCTCCTCTTTTCAATCCCCATTTCTCATTTTCTTCCTCCCCCTCCCCCTCCTCCTCTCCCTCTCCCTCCTCCTTCTCCTCCTCTCCCTCCCCTCCTCCTCCCCACCCCCCCCTTCTCCTGCCCTCCCCCTTCTCCTCCCTCCCCCTCCTCCTCTCCCTCCCCTCCCCCTCCTCCCCTCCCCCTCCTCCTCTCCCTCCGTCTAACCTCTAGAGACAGTCAGTGATTAAGGGTGACAATTATAACACGCGAGGGAAGGAGGGGTGTGTGGGGAGGGGGGTTCAAGAGGGAGGAAGGGAGGAAGGAGGGAGGGGGGCGTAGGCGTGGGGGGGGGCAAAAAGGGGGGGAGGGAGGGAGGGAGGGAGAAGTGGCAAGGGGCCTAGAGAGAGTGGGGGAGGGAGAAAGGAGGGGAGGAGGGGAGGGTGGGCAGGTGGCTGCGAAGGATGGGGAGGGAGGAGGGAGGAGGGGGAGGGGGTGAGGGCCAAGAGGGGAGAGAGAGAGAGGAAAGGAGGGATAGAGACCCAAGAAAGAGGAAGAGAAGGAGGGAAGGAGAAATGGGGAGGAGGGAGGGGGAAAGGGGAGCGGGAGGGGGGAGGTGGAGCGGCTTAACTCCTCGTGTGCGATAATTGCCTCGTTAAACCGGCCAGTTCGACTCGTTATCGCGGTCCAGGGCCTTTCGGGCGCAGGTACGCTCAGGGGCCTCAGGTCGATCGGGGGAACGATCGCAGAATCTCCCGAAGGAATAATGACGATAATGGGCCTCTGCGGAAAGCTCTTACAGGAGGTTACGTGCGCACGGACGCGCAGACACACACACACACACACATACGGGCACGCACGAATGCACGCACGCACGCACGCACGCACGCACGCACACAAACACACACACACACACAAACTACTTAGCTAACATATACAAACACAATAACGTGTACACAGATATAAAAATAAGTAAGTCATTGAATCGTAAATGTAAAACGTTACGATTCAATTTCATTTCTAATTGAGGCTGTTTCCTTTTTTACATGCATAGATGTGTGTGTGTGCGTATGTGTGTACGCGTGTACGTATAATTAACTTCAGAGTGCCTGAAGACATTTCTTTTTTCATCCTCACATTTCTTTTTTCATCCTGCTGTTTTGCGATACGCACTTTCTCTGTGATCTTGGCTAATGTGAGGTTAGACGCCGCCTGCGGGACACCCAGAAATTCTACCTAGAGGAAAATCGAAAAATACACGAGAGAATTTTCGTTTTTTTGTCGAGAGCGTGTAACTGCTTACCTGTCTGCTGCCTTGCCTACCTGCCAATACTGGAGAGGGAAAAAAACAGAAAAAAAAGAGAGAGAAAGGTGGAAAAATACAGGCTGCTGCATCTACAGGTCGAAAACAAGGTTAAAACTATTAGTATTGGGAAGGGCGTGGGGAGGGAGTGTGGGTGGGAGGGAGGGAGGGGGAGGCAAAGAAAAGGTGGGGGGGGGAGGGGAGAATTCTTAGGACTCGTCGGTACATCTCATCTGATTAGAAAAGTTAGAGGGGGGGGGGGGGGGGGGAGGGAAGTTCCACAGGCCTATCAATAAGGGAGCAATTGTTAATTTATTATAAAGCCTGGCGGAAGGGACAGACCTCGGGTCATTTTGATCCGATAGATTACCCACCCGCGCCCATCAAACCACCCGAGCCCATCAGATCACCACGCCCACCAAATCACCCACGCCCATCAGAGCCGCCCATCAGTTCCAACAGACAAATCATCAAGGCATACTTGATCTCAATCTATCGAGTCGCTGTTCGTAATTCCAGTCACGTGCCGAAAGTTCATGAGTCGTGTATCCTTTCAAAAAAAAACAAAAAACTTGTTCACGACGTGTTGAAAGCTTAGGTAATTGGGTAGCCACGGAGGGGAAGGGAGGTGCGGCGTTTTACAGGGAGAAAGGGGGAGGGAGGGAGGGAGGGAGGGAGGGAGGGAGGGAGGGAGAGGAAGAGAGAGGAGGAAGGGAGAGAGGGAGAAAGGAAGAGGAAGAGGGAGAGGGATGGGAATGGGGATGGGGAGGGGGAGGGGGAAGAGGAGAGAGAGAGAGAGAGAGAAAGAGAGAGAAAGAGAGAGAGAGAGAGAGAGAGAGGGAGGGAGAGAGAGAGAGAACGAGACACACACAGAGACAGAGTCAGTCCGAGTCACAGACAGACTGACAGACAAACAAACAGGCGGAAAGAAGGACAAATAAATAAACAAATAAACATTTTAACAAATCCTTAACCCTCCAGAAAAAAAGAGAGAAATACCAGAGATTGAGGGTTATCAAGGGATGGGAGACAGAGGGGGGGGGGGTCCATCCTAGGCTAGTCTTCTCAAATCTGACATATCTCTTGTCTATCGTGGGACGGGGACGGGGGTTTCAGAATTCTGTTCTCGTGCCTTCCTTTGTCTTTAATGTTTTTACGTTTCTGTCTATCTTATTGCCTTCTGTTTATTGTTTATTGCCTTCCTTCTTATTTATCCCTAGTGTCTGTCTCTGATCTGTCTAACTCTGTTCTGTCTGTCTGTCTGAATGTCTGTCTGTCTGTCTGTCTGTCTGTCGGACTGTTTGTCCGTTTGTCTGTCAGTTTGTCTGTCTCTATTTCTCTGTTTCTATTTCTCTCTCTCTCTCTCTCTCACTCACTCACTCACTCACTCACTCACTCACTCACTCGCTCGCTCGCTCTCTCTCTCTCTCTCCCTCCCTCCCCCCCCTCTCTCTCTCTCTCCCTCCCTCCCTCTCTTTCTCTCCCTCTCCCTCTCCCTCTCTCTCTTCCTCTCTTCCCCTCTCTCTCTTTCTCTTTCTCTCTCTCTCTTCCTCCCTCTCTCTTTCTCTCCCTCTCCCTTCCTCCCTCTCTCTTTCTCTCCCTCTCTCTCTCCCTCCCTCCCTCCCTCCCTCCCTCTCTCTCTCCCTCCCTCCCTCTCTCCCTCCCTCCCTCCTTCCCTTTCTCTCTCTCTCTCTCTCTTTCTCTCTCTCTCTCTCTCTCTCTCCTCCCCTCTCAGTCTCTCTCTCTCTCTCCTCCCCTCTCAGTCTCTCTCTCTCTCTCTCCCCTCTCAGTCTCTCTCTCTCTCCCCCCTCTCAGTCTCTCTCTCTCCCCCCCTCTCAGACTCTTTCTCTCTCCCCCCCTCTCAGTCTCTCTCTCTCTCCCCCCCTCTCAGACTCTCTCTCTCTCCCCCCCTCTCAGTCTCTCTCTCTCTCCTTAACTTTCTCTCCTCTAAATCTCTCTCTCTCTCTCTCTCTCTCTCTCTCTCTCCCTAACTCTCTCTCTTTCTCTCCCTAACTCTCTCTCTTTCTCTCCCTAACTCTCTCTCTCTCTCCCTAACTCTCTCTCTCTCCCTAACTCTCTCTCTCTCTCTCCCTAACTCTCTCTCTCTCTCTCCCTGACTCTCTCTCTCCCTAACTCTCTCTATCTCTCCCTAACTCTTTCTCTCTCTCTCTCTCTCTCTCTCCCTCTCTCCCTAACTCTTTCTCCTTCTCTCTCTCTCGCTAACTCTTTCTCTCTCTCTCTCTCTCTCTCTCTCTCTCTCTCTCTCTCTCTCTCTCTCTCTCTCTCTCTCTCTCATCCTCTCTAATTTTCTCTCTCTCCCTAACTCTCTCTTTCTCTTTCTCTTTCTCTCTCCTCTCTCTCCCCCCCTCTCTCTCTCCCCCTCTCTCTCTCCTCTCTCTCTCTCTCCCCCCCCCCCCCGCTCTCTCTCTCTCTCTCTCCCTCAATCTCTCTCTCTCCCCCCCTCCCCCGCTCTCTCTCTTTCTCTCTCCCCCCTCACTCCCCCCCCCCCCCCCCGCTCTCTCTCTCTCTCCCTCTCTCTCTCTCTCTTCCCTCACTCTCTCTCTCTCCCTCACTCTCCCCCCCCCGCTCTCTCTCTCTCTCTCTCGCTCTCCCCTCTATCTCTCTCTCGCTCTCCCCTCTCTCTCTCTCTCGCTCTCCCCTCTCTCTCTCGCTCTCCCCTCTCTCTCGTTCTCCTCCCTCTCTCTCGTTCTCCTCCCTCTCTCTCGTTCTCCTCTCTCTCTCGCTCTCCTCTCTCTCTCTCGCTCTCCTCTCTCTCTTTTGCTCTCCTCTTTCTCTCTCGCTCCCCTCTCTCTCTCTCTCCCCTTCTCTCCGAGAAATCCCATAACAAGCCAATAACCCAATGTAACTTAACTAGCCATGCAACACTCACCCGATAAGCGATGGTTGGAAGTCCTCTCTCCAGCCTCTTCCTCTGTTCCTGCAGCGTGTTGTCGAGCCTCTGCAACAGGTCGTCGATGCTGGGTTTGGGCGCAAGTCTGTGGGCGCTGCGATGCCTTCTTATGCCCAGCGCGCCCGTAGTCAGTATCAGAATCAAGTACACTGACATCCCAAGGCGGAATGCCGTCTTGTTATCGCAACGCATGGTTATTGAGTCTGTATGTCGAACGAGCGATGTTCGATGAACTATAAGAAGTTAAAATTGTTGACCAGAATACCGCACGATGCACCAGAGTCTACCGAAAGTATTTCTAAACGAGCCGCCAGCACACGGCTGAGCGGAGTCTCGAAAGGAAGAACTCTTGAGTCTCTCGTCAACACCCTCGTGTTTCTGCCAGAATCGAGAGGTCTTTCACGGCCTCGTCTCAGGGTTAACCGCAGGCTTCCACTAACAGCTCAGGGCAGCGCCTTATTTATATACCCTCGTACCGGCGACGCGTAAGCAGTTACCAGGTTACGTTTTCGACGGCAGACCAAAACGCTTGTTTTATCTAAACAAATCCGAAGACAACGGAGACGTTTTAGAAGCAGATGCTCTCGAACATCATCCCTTCAAACTCAGAACGAAAACAGAACGAAGAAAAGAGGGAGAGAGAATAAAAAATGGGGAAGGCGGAGTCATTGGAACGTGCTCCGGCGACGCCAGGCTGGCACACCAGGCCGGCGCCATATTACGTACGCACATTTTCCGAGAATCATCTCCCTCGTATGTCGCCTTGAAAGCTGCTTCCCCTTCAGCAGATGGCGACAACTGCTGAAGACAAGCCTGTAGCTGGCTAAGTCGTATGTAAGTTGTAACTGACTTCATACATATAAACTATGCGAACCAGAAGGACTGGATAAGAAGCGAATATGAATAACCCATTTTGCTCTAACCCTTTGAGAAGTAAACTCTCATCTCAAATCGAAAATCTTCCCCAGTAGAAATTGACTCAGTAGATCGGCTGGAAATGGATCGCTTGGACGAGACTTGCCCTTTATCAGCTGTCCAATGCCTTAATGCCCATAGTAATGCCAAGTATAGAAGGCTCTTCTTGGATCCCAGACCCTGTTGCTATCTGAGCTGTGACTGGTGGAAATGAACCAGTTTTTTTGTGGTTGTTTTGCTACCATAAAGCATAAGACCTGAAGACACTTTTAAGAAAGCAATTTGTATCTATAATTCATGCACTTTAATTAGGTCATATTTGAGTCATGCACAGTGATGAAGCCTTTTGTGGACTGCATTTACTCGGCAACAAAAACGACATTAATGTTAATAATCATATGAATAACCACGAAGCCAAAGATGATAATAATCAATAAGAACATGGCATGTACTGTTATATATCACTTATACTATAACAGCAACAACAATCACGATCATATATTTTGACACTGATGACTATGGTTACTAAAAGGATATGTATGTAACACGTATGAAATATATTATAACAAAACATAAAAGTAATGTCTATGTACCTTCTTCATTATGCATTACGATGTAGTTTAGGTCTTCCCTTGCCCATTATTTTGCATATATTCTATAACTCCACTTTAGCTGTTTTTTTTTGTTTTTTACCTATTAATGTTTTTTTTTTCCGTTTGTCTATTATGTGAAGTGAAGGTGTGTGTGTGTGTGTGTGTGTGTGTGTG